>NC_134540.1:127929851-128169851 GCF_050624435.1 Tenrec ecaudatus
TTGGCAGGAAATTTCTCTTCATGAGTGTTCTGATTTCTTGAAGGAAATCTTTTTCTGAACCATTTCCTCAGGGGAAAACCACTCAACTACCTCGGGAAGGAAGATTTTTCTCCTTCCAAACTTACCAGGCTGTGCTAACTCACAGAGGTGGTGTGACTAGCAGGCAATGAAACTGATTTCCAGACTCCTATGAAAATCAGCAAGTGCTCGGCTGCTAAGTGAAAGGTCGGCAGTTGGAAAACCCCAGCTGCTCTGCAGGAGAAAGTGGTGGCTGACTGTGTCTGACAAGATGACAGCTTTGGAAACCCAATGGGGCAGTTCTCCTCTGTGCTCTACAGTTGCTTTGAGTTGGAGTGGACTTGACAGTGATAGATCTGATCTTTTTCCCCATGAAAATCAGTTTGCACGAATACATGTGCATTCATGGATGTCTGTGTCTGCTTTGGCATGCATGTGCACATATGTGCCTATTTGCACGTGGATGGATACGTCTGGGAATGTGGGCATCTCTATTTACTTTGCCATGTGTGTGCACATGTCTGCCTTTGTCAGTATGCATGCGGGCTCAGGCAGCATAAAGAGATCACAGAGAAACTTGGAGAGAAAGAGAAAAGTAACCTATTTTCTCATGGGTCTCCCATACCTGACGGTCTACTGGCATCCACCGCCACGAAGACCAGAGGTCACTTCATGCCATGTGTCCAGCTGCCCATTGCTGGTTGAGGTCAGTCACCAGGGAGGCAAGTCAGACTGGCCTCGCCAACCTACCACCCACCTGCAGGAGTGATTCCCACCATCTGTCCTGGAGCCCCTCCCACCTTACTCAGCCTCCCTAGACCTTGAGTGAAAGGCGTTTCCAACGTTTTTACATAAAGATTTCTGAGATTGACTGAAGAAATTATTTCATTTGACAAAACATGAAGCTTTGAATTTAAAGATTTGAGGCAAGTGCCCTCCAGAGAGGGGGACACAGGACGGGGCCATGCTCCTTTCCGGTATGCACGGGGGTTGCTATGAGGTGGAACCAACCTGACGAGCACCTGCCAGCAACAACAACAACCAGAAGTTGTCCAAACTTCTGTGGCCTCAACTCGGAAATGAGAATATTAATATTGTCTCCTGGAAAGAATTCAAGGTATGTACAATTGGTTCATAGGCGTTTGGAAAGTGAGTACATTAAGTGGACTGATGACATTGATAAGGCAATAAGAAACTGAGAAGGCTTCACTAACAGATGCTTTCACCTCTGTAACCAGTAGATTCCTTCTTTCTTCATCTCTTGCCATCTTAATCAGCTCCCACACTTTCCAGGCAGCTTGAGGGATTAAATGTTCAGTCTGATCCTATTATAAGCCTCAGCCTCAGAATCAGAGGCTTTACTTGAGTTTTGAGGAGCTATACTGGGAATGAGGGAGAGTAACCTGTCTTTTCTATTGCTCTCCTATCGCTCCCTCTTCCCTAGCCCTTCCCAGTCTCTGGGCCTGCCTTTCCTCCCTAGAGAAGTGGCTTCCGGGAGAAGGGGATGGAAACAATGAGGACAATGAGCACATTCCTGACCAGGCCTCTTACCATGCTATCTTCCAACCCTCTCTTGGAAGGGCCTCCACGAAGTCTTCTTATTTCATCTCACAATAACTTGTTAGATAACATTGAGTGAGCTCCTGACTCATAACAAAAGTACACACAAGAGATTGAAGCACCACCTGGTCCTGCACCGTCCTCACAATGGTCCTTGTGTGTGAACCCATGGTTGCAGCAGTGTTGAGGAGATCCTGTCCAAGAAGACTGCCAGTGGGTAGGAGCGGCTGCAGCATTCAGAGACTTTGGAGGATGCCAAGGAGGACAGTTCACGGCGTATCATATGAGGTCAGCCAGCGGGCCTTGGGGGCCCTTCCCATTATCCATAGATATATGAAATAAATGGAGGCCCTCAGCAAGATGGGCTGCAGACACCTCCAGGACTCACTTGATCCTTGGCAAGCTCCCTTGGCCTTAGGACACCACCTGCTGGAACTGTGGCTTTGCTGCCTCTCCTGGCTCTCAACTTCCCTCCTAGAGGACTCCAGCCACCCTTCTCCTTCCAGATCCTTCCAGCAGGAGGCAGATATTGGTCTCTATGCTTTTGCATGTGGCCAGTTTTCTAGGGACAGATCAGCCTCTCCCAAGAATTTGGGTTCACCAGAGTGAGCGTGCCCACAAGTCTGCAGAGCGTATGGCCAGGCCTCTGAAGTGAGAACTGCTGGAAGATTTGCGCCTTTTCAAAAGCGCTAATTCCACAGTTGAGAGCTCATCTCCTGGGGACTCAGCTTGAGTCTCAAGGAGCACATCCCCTTTGACACTGCTGGCAACTCGAGGTGCTGTGGGTCATTTTCTTGCCTTTGAGGAGTGCAAGGGAAATGCTACAATATGTCCCTTCACATGAACCACCAATCCTTATCTGGAGAACTCTCTGAGATGACAGGGATAAGAGGGAGATATTTCTGGGGCACGCTTTCACCTGCACATCTCTCAGTGAGTCAAACATTTGACCCCCAAAAGTTGAGTATGATGGTGAGAGTTCAGGCTGGGAGATAGAGTGTCTGGGTTCAAATCAAGAGACTGCACATCTCAGCTCCCATGGTTCTCCTGCATAAAACCCAAGCCAAGCAGTTTATCACTTCCCTGCTGAGCATCCTACTGAGGCCACCTAAACTCATTCTTTGCTGATGACAACGTTGCTTGTACCAAATGGCTTTGCCATGTAGCCCTTAGCAATGCCCAGAAGGGCTGCTCATCAAACCGCAGAGCAGGGCTTCTGGCGCACATGATAAGAAGGGGGCTATTCACAACAAGGTCGGTAGTTCAGAACCCACTAGCTGTTTCTCTGGAGAAAAACTGTGGCTGTGTGCTTCCATAAAGATGCCCAGCCATGGAACCCCCCTGGAGAGGGCCATGATGAGCTGGAGTGAACTCTACAGGAGTGGGATTTTTTACTGTGGATGTAATCCCACCTGGGCAGAGATTTTCTTTGTGACATTAAAGAGGCTGTACCTTACACCAATCACTTGGCTGATACAAAAGGATTCAATTCAACACTGAAGCAAACCAACTCCAAGGGAAGAAGGCAGAGAGCTCCAAGGACCACCAACCATGAAGGTTATTGAAGCCAAAACAAAAATACCGCCCACCAGCCCTCAGCCCCCAGGGATGGACAAAGAGAGCCTGCCCATCAAGCTGGTGAACTGGCATGATGCTGTCAGCCTCCGGTGCTGACATTGACTTTGGTGTGTTAAAGGCACCCACTTGCGGTATGTTTGTGATGTCAGCATGTGGAAACTATGGCAAGGCCCCCTCCCTGCCTCATAGCAGCAAAGCCTAGGCATTAAAAACCTGTGCCTTCTGTGGCGCTTGCCAGCTGTGAGAGGGCAGGAAATTCCCTTGGCTTTTCTGCTCCTTGTTGCGACCTCCCGCTGAGGCAGGGAGCAGAGGATGTTAGGTTGGAATCTGTTTTGTTTCATCACTATCCTTTGTCATCTCTCTGAACACTGTCATGTGCTCCTCACCAGTGCTTCGCCCTCTCTATCACCAAGCCATGTGCTCTTTAAAACATGCACACACACACACACACACCTGATGTTCACCTTTTGAGGCATATTTGTCTTTAATTCACTAATAATAACAATAATTATTTAAAGCCACTTTACCATCTGAAAAGAAATCTCTATGCATACACTTAGATCATGGATGCCAACTGCCTTCTTAAGAACATTTCCCAATGAAATATTCAGCAGCGATTATATTAAGCCTGAAGCTGTTCATCCAGTTTGTGTTAATCAAAACAAAAACAAGAGATGAAGGGATCCAAAAGGACATGTAAGATCATAGACTGAAAGTAGCCCCATCGAGCACCAAAGGCTTGTCCAGAAAGGCAGAGCCACAGGTAAAAGCTACGTCTCTCTAGAGTTGCTGGCATTTAACTAGATGCAAAATGTCAGCGCAGGAAATGGCTTGCCCAATGCAAATACTAACAAGGGAGGCATGTGTTCCTGTGTAAATGGAGCTTCTGCCAACCCGGGCCTTCAGGATCCAGCTCCCATCGCAGCATCCACGGGAAGCACCAGGGGAATGTTCCGTTTGCTTATTTTCCCTCTCTTTGCTAAGAAGAAAAAGAGCCTTTTTGGCCTAGTGGCTACAAGTTGGGCTGCTAATTGCTATATCAGCAGTTTTCAACTACCAGCTGCTTTGTGGGAGAAAGATAAGGCATCCTGCTCCCATAGAGTTCGAGTCTCAGACACTCACAGGGGCAAACTCACAGGGGCAGTTCTACGCTGCCCTATAAGTTGGCTGTGAGTCAGCATGAATTCGATGGCAGTGAGTTTTTGAAGAGTAAGAAGTATCTAGGGGTATAAACAGTTAATGAGCTCTGCTATTAAGGGAAAAGTTGTCATTCCCAACCCACTTAGAGGAGCTGTGAAAGAGAAGCCTGGCAATCTTCTTCAGAATCCTCGGCCATTGAAAAGTTTATAGAATGTATTGGCCTTGGTTGTTAAATAGATCCAGGTATATGGTGGAGCATACAAGGACCAATGTCATAAAACTGGGTGGGGGTGGAAAAAATCTCTGAGACAGATGCAAAAACTGTGAGGGAATGAGTTGTTGAGCCTGGGGGATCAGTACCATCGTCTCTGGGATTTTCAAAGTTCCTGAGCAATCAGGAAAGTGGCAACAGTTGGTCTCTCCCCATCCAGAGGACAGCAGAAGAGGAGAACTGATTGGGCACAATGAATTAATGACTAGTGACTCAAGCACGATCACCCTCCACCACTGGAGACCAGAAGAACTAGATGGTGCCTAGCTCCCACTATCGGCTGCTATGAAAGAGATCACATTAGAAGGGCTTGATTAGAGTAGAACGGAAATGTGGGGCAAAACTCAAAATCATGATAAAACACCAAGCTTACTGTTTGGATATAGGCTGGTGAAATTGCAAGACTATGGTGCTTAGTTACCCTGCAGGTCTGGAACTGAACTCATCATGGCTCGATGTTCAACCAAACAATAGACAGGTCTATAATGGGAACAATGACATTAGAGACATACAAATACCGTAGAATAATAGATCACATGAGATCAAAAGACAGCATTCCCCCAAGAACGAAGTTCAAAAAAGTTGAGAATGAAGGCAGCTTGGAGACAAGAAACAAGAAGATGTGGGGGAAGTGATGGTACATTGTGGGAATTGCTATCAATGACATGAAACAAATGTGTATGCATTGCTCAATGGACAGCTGAGCTGCTCTTTAACCTTCACCCAAATCACAATAAGAATGTTTTTAATCAAAGAAAACTTCATGGTTCACTTCTACTCTGACACACACGGGGTGATGAGGAAAGAGTGTCAACCGGGTTTGCTGTGGTCCAAGCACCAGACATGTGCTTATGGGAGAAAGAGCATGCTGACGCTGGCAATACCGAGCAGGACCAAGATGGTTTTATTTGCCTGCATCATGAAGATGGTAGCCCTGGTGGTGAGATGATTCAGAGCTCAAGTGCTAACCAAGAAGCTACCCAGTTTAAACTCACCCAGCCCTACTGAAGGAGATTTCCCTCCTCAAAGGTGTTGTTGGTTGTTATGTGCCATTGAGGCGATTCTGACTCCCTGTGACTGGAAGGAAAGGCACACTGTGCTATAGTGTTAGGGTTTTCTGTGGCTACTTCCTCTGAAGTGGGCAGTGGAACCCTTCTTTGTATTCTGTTCTTAGCCTGGAAGTTTCCCTGACACCTCTTCACTTGGGGTAACCCTGCTGGCATTTGAAATACCAGTCACGTGGCTTCCAGCATCACAGTAACACACAACTCACCACAGCACCACAAATGGACAGACAACAACAGGCTAGGAGTCTTCATGGGAGCAGGCAATCACGTCTTCACTCTCTCGATGGGGATCAGTGAGTTCAAACTGCCAGTCTCTCTGTTACAGCCGCACATGCAACCACTGTGCTGCTAGGTACATTTCCTTAAAATTCTGCCTAGAAAAATCTGCGGAACAGTTCTTCTCTGTCACAGAGGGTCACTGTGAGCCAGGATGGGCTCTGAGACACACAAATGCAACACCATGGAGCCACCTTACTCTGTCCTGCTCTTATTTAACTCTATTCTTTTCTGAGCTATCTTTTCCGTATATTCAGAAGAGACTAGCACTTAGCAGTGTTAATTCCACCAAGGCCAGGAAGGAGGTCAAAGAGTCACAAAGGACTATCTCTTTGCTCTCATGCCACTGCACTAAGGAGGCTTGGGTGGCAGCTGGAAGCTGCACATTTCACTCCCTGTCCCTACACTCCTGGCTGAGTCTCCTCAGAGTGAGACTGCCCCTTTACCCAGCTCACTGCATTGGCTGTCTTGCTCTGAAAAGAGAATTCACACATGTGAGTCTGACTGGGTGGCAGATGGGAATCTTAATGCTGCTCTTTGGAATATAAAAGGCTTTGGATCAGAGTGCTGCAGGGGAGTGATGTCTGCAGAAGACCTGCTGGTCTCCCAGTTAGAAAGAAGCCTTCCCCTTTGCCTCAGAGGTGCGTTCACTGTGGTTGGCAAGTCAGATCCTTGGGCTGGCACTCTCAGTAAACAGATCATATGGGCACCTTGAGAAGCGCTTGCTCACTGACCCAGCTCCCCAAGGATGTAAATATACCAACCAGGATGACTAAGGACACCAGTGCCAAGAATGATCACATTCTTTGCATGTGTACAAATGAGGTGGGAAGCCACCTTCGCTGATGGTGGCTGCACAGTGAGTGTCTGGAATCACACCTGACTAGGTGGACCATTGAAAGAGTTGGTGACATGATAATAGGGAGTATACCCCGTTGCCAGTAAAGCTGAGGAAATGGCATTTGAGGAAGCAGGGGCAGCCGGGTCGCCAGCATGAAGTCAGCGAGAACCTTGCTTGTACCTGCTTTGTTCACTGGTGGCTGCTGGCATCTGGGTAGTGAGGACACCATGGCTACTGCCAGAATTCTCCACGGTCCCTGGTTCCACTCTCAAGTCGCTGGCTTCATCACTACCACTGCCATCGAGTCGATTCTGACTCACAGCAACCCGAAAGGACAGAGTAGAACTGCGGCTGGTGGGTCTGGGGGGCTGTGGATCATTATGAGAGCATTTCTATCTCGCAGTAGCTAAAGGGTCCAAAATGCTGACCTTACGGTTAGCAGCCCAACATAACCCACTTGGTCATGATCCCTTGCCAGCTGATCCAGGGAGTCCATTCCCAAGTGCATATCTAAAAGAATGAAAGACCAGTACTCAGATGGATGCTGCACTAATCACTATGGGCAAAAGGTAAACAATAAGCCAACAATACCCATCAGTAGAAGAATAGAGAAAATATGATCTACACAGAGTGGGGTATACATATAGTCTGCCACAAGAAAACTAAGGCCTTTGATTCGGACAGACTCTGTAACACAGGTGAACGCAAGACATGAAGTGAAAGACGCCAAACACCAAATGACATGTATTGTGAGTCCATTTAGAGGAAAAATGCTGGACAGGTAAATCCCGTAGAGCCATAGAGTAGATTGGTGGTTTCCCAGGGTGGGGTCGGAAGGGCAATGGGGAATGACTGCTTAATGGCTGCAGGGTCAATGAAAATGTTCTGGAACTGGATGGTGGGAAGCTTTCACAGTGTCCTTAAAATTACTCTTAAAAAGGGGAAAGAAAGAATCTGCAGAAAGCACAGTTCTGATTGACTCACATGAATGCGATCACCAAGAATTGGAATCCACTAAAATTGGAATGGCAGCTAGACTATTGTTTCCTTGGGAGGTGCCTCCAGGAAGGACCAGTAGAGAAGGGTAATACTGATAGAGCAAAGGGAAGGGGGCGATAAAGAAATGTCATTGAGTAGGTTCCCAGAGACAGTATAAATCCTCTTGTAGTTGTCCCACCCAACGGCTGAGGGAACTGGAGTGTGGCTCCACCTATCCTCATGTGTCATTGGTTAAAGTGGCATTAGGTCCTGGAGGATGTCAACTCCCCTGTCTGCTCAATGACTGTTCCCTGTGTGGGGAGATGCATGTGCTTCCTGTGAGACCATTGGCATTTATGGGAGTGGTGGGTGCCAAGTGCTAATACATGGGCACATTAGCAGCTGCTGCAGCAAGTGCTGTACATTTTTAGCTGCTTGAGTGACAGGTGGGCCCTACCTCCTGCCTATATTCAGTGGTAGGGTGTTCAGATGGGGGGCATCCGAAAAATAACAAGGCCCTATTCTTTGCAAATAGATATTATTATTATTTTAATCTGTCCAAACCCCCTTTCTTATCTGTTCCTGTGAACTACCTCACTGGCTGAAATATCAGTTCCCTGGGGAAGACACCACATTTCAATACGGTCACAAGGCTGTTTTCATTGGCCCAGTGGAGACACTGGCATAAGATGGGTGAAGTAGACGCTTTTTCTGGAGCATTTCCAAATAAAAAATGAAAAAGAAAGTCCCACTTTTGCAAGTGGCCTGGCATGTAAGAAGCATAACTCAGAAGAACATGTCCCGCCACATGGAGGAGGCAGTCTATGTTGCGAGATTACAGCATGTGCCCTGAGGGACAGACACAAAGAACACAGGAACATGCCAGTGGTGGTCAGGAACGGTCGACAGAGCCAGCTGTCCTCTTGTTCTCCCCACCTTTCCATTTTCCTAGGATTCTCTCTTCCAAGTATTGGTCTCTTTGCCTGTTTACAACCAAATGAGCCCCAAATAAGATCCAGATCATAGAAATAGAAGGAGGAAGTTGGATGGAGACTGCAGTTCATACTCCCCGGAAGCCATTCAGACTCCCTGCAAGAAGGAGACACTGTGATGGAATTAGCTCTGGATTCCTGACATTTATTGAGGAATGCACAGGGAATAAGCACCTGTGGGGAGAATCGAGGAAGGGCACAAGAGGGAAATCTCAACAGAGGTCTCAGCCCTGCCTATGGAGAGGGTCATAGTCAGTGTTCCCTAGAGAAACCAAACCAGTTATATAGCTGTAACTGGAGATATCGATATATCCACCAGGGCTCCTATGGTTAACCACTGCACCGGCCACTCATTGCCATCAAGGTGGACTCAAAGTGACTGTGTAAAACAGTATAGAACTGACCTTTTGGGCATTGGAGACTGTAACTCTTCAGGAGATTATGAAGCTTCATCTTTCCCTCAAGGAGCCCTTGGTGTTTTCAAACTGATGTCCTGGCTGTTGGATGCCTAATGGGCCACCCACTACAACATCAGTGCCCCAGAGAGTGAGGCTTATTTCTAGGAATTGGCTCACATAAGGGAATGGCAAGATTCAAATTCATACGTGAGGAAACAGCCTAAAGAGCTCTGTAGATGTTCATCCTAAAATCCATAGGTTAGGTGATGGGAAAAGACAAGAATAAGAAAGGTCAGAACACACCCTAGGGAAACTCCCTTTCTGCGCTGAAGGCCTTTAGCTGAAAGGTTTACCCCTTCCCACATTATGGAAGGTATTCTATTTAGCTTGAGACCAACTCCTTCATAAGAGCAAATAGATGAGGTGAACAAGCGGCCATCTAGATCAGAAGCAATAAAGCCCACCTGGAAGAAGCACACCAGTCGGTGCGATCACGAAGTGCCAAAGGGACCAGGTATAAGGCACATGAAAAATAAAAGAATATATATATATATGTATATATATATCTGTGTGTATATGGGTATGTATATATATATATATATATATATACCATAGAGAATGAAGGGGGAAGTGCAGAGTGGAGACCAGAGGCCCAAATATCGACCACTGGAGATCCCCTCATAGAGGGCTTTAGGAGAGAAGATGGGTCAGTCAGGGTGCGATGTAGTACCGATGAAGAACACAGCTTTCCCCCAGATCCTGGATGTTTCCTCTCCCCAACTACAAGGATCCAAATTCTACCTTGCAGGACTGGATAGGGCAAAGGCTGTACACTGGTGCATATGGGAGCTGGAGGCAGAAGGAATCCAGGGTGGACGATACCTTCAGGACCAGGGGTGTGAGGGGTGATACTGGGAGAGTGTAGGGTGAGTGGGTTGGAATGGGGGAACTGATTACAAGGATCCATATGTGACCTCCTCCCTGGGAGACGGACGGCAGAGAAGGGGGGAAGGGAGACTCCGGAAAGGGCAAGAGATGACAAAATAACAATCTGTGGATTATCAAGGGCTCATGAGGGAGGGGGGAGCGGGGAGGGAGGGGACAAAAAAAGAGGACATGATGCGGAGGGCTTAAGTGGAGAGCAAATGCTTTGAGAGTGATTAGGGCAACGAATGTACAGATGTGCTTTATACAATTGATGTATGTATATGTACAAATTGTGATAAGAGTTGTATGAGCCCCTAATAAAATGTTTAAAAAACAAGAGCAAATAGATGAATGCTTGTTTGACCGAAAAACTGGGCACCATAGCCTCGCCACATTGATATGCAAAAGGAGCCATCACAGGGACCTCTGTAACTGGGACCTGGCCAAGTGGTGACCAGTAGCCTGGGACTTCGTAGCCTAATACGTTGCAGCGAATTGCTTACTAGTTCTCCTCTAGCTATAGTCTTTGTAACTCCTACCAATGACAGGGTGGAACTATGCCACCGAGGGAAGTAGATAGCATGCTAATAATATCAGTAAGGTGCATGGCATCCTCGAAGAGGTGAGACCATTCAAATAAGACCTGTAGACCCCTAATGTTGGGATTGGTCGGTTTGGTCATCCTGGGTGAGTTAACTCAGAAACAGAAAGTGGAGGTTCAAGAGCACAGAGAAAGACGAGCCAGCAGTGGAGTGTGCTCTTTGGAACCAGGATTATTACTCTGAGCACCACCTCTGTCCAGGAGACAGAGATCCCTGACACTGGATGCATCAGGAGACAATGAAAAACAGTGGCAGATAAATAGCTCATGGAAGCACAGGCAGCCGCACCAAGACCCCAGAACAGGGAGCTCGCCAGCACACAGAACGAGAAAGCTGAGTGTCTTTGGGCCAAGGCTTCCAGACAAAGCGGGCTGCCTCAACGCACTTATCAGCAGAGCTGAAAGAACTTTGTACATGGTCCCAAGCAGAGCAGAGGTCAAAGAGCTGCAGGGCAGAGGCCAAGGACCAGAAAAAGTTCTGCCTCTGGGCACCACTGGGAAGACACTGTCCTGACTGAAGAACTATATCCCCAGTCATTTCTGATCCTGAATTGTCACCTGCTAGGTCCCCAATTAATCCCAGAAACATAAGTATTGTTTGCGAGTTCTGTGTGGCCATTGCCACTTAAGGATTATCAAACCCAGCAGAGAAGAAGAGAGTGTCATGGTAGGGATGGTTGGTGTCAGAAACTGTGAAAAGAAAGGAGGGTGGAGGCATTTTGATCTCTGTCTCATAGGAATCAGCCTTGGGCTGTTTATCTCAATTTTCCTCCATTGCCTTTTGTGAAGTTACAGGGGGGTCAAATGCTTCCACTATGCCATTTATACCCCTACATTGACAAGTCGTTGGATGAAGGTTAGTTTGGGGATGGAGCAGACCTTGGATGAGCTCTCATCAGCTGAGGCAATCATGATAGGGGCCAGACAGCTGGGACCTTTTCTATCAGTGGCTCTCTCAGCAGCTGGGGAAATCAGTCTCTTGGCCCTGAGAGGAATCTGGGTGACACACTCATCTATGACAATACCCTGAAGAACAAGCTCCCACAAAAACCTGGCTGAGAACTCTCGCCTAGAAAACAGGAGTGCATGCCTAGCTAATAATAGCCATTTACTGAAGGCCCTATGATTGGAACTGTGCCTCATTTACAGATGTAAAACTAGAGGAAGGGATTTAAGGTGGCTAAGTTAATAAGTGACAGAGACAAGATTCAAACACAAGTTTGAAGCTGGTACTGTTAGCCTTTTTTCCAGGGCTGGGTTTTAGATGAGGCAAATGAGACACTTGTCAGGCACACAAGGTAAAGAGGCCTTCCCTCTCCAGTGTGACTTTCCCCATAAGTCTGAATCATGGGCCTGGTGTGTCTTATTTGCCTTCCCTGAGTCTCAGAACCTGGTCTAGTCTGATTTGCTATTTGGAGGAATAAGCCAGAATGCTCAAGTACTCTGAGTCAAGACCCAATCTCGCCTGGAATTGTTCAGTGGCACTTAACAGCCTCTTCCTTCGTGTTTCACTTTTCTAGAAACCTCCATGGAGGACTAGCTCTCATGAAGAGAGCTTCAAAAAGCTCATGGCCAAATTCCATTATTTTTTCGTATCATTTTTCCACATGCTTTTGGAAGTTCCCTCCTCATCCCTTTCCACAGTCTTTCTCAAGGAAAGAGACTCTAGCTGGTTGATGTCAGATGCCCCTGAGTCTGTTTTCTACTCAGAATGCTCTGCACAAACTCTATCAACAAATGACATAGAGTCAAACGTGCTGTGTGTCTTTAAGTTGATGTCAGCTCATAGTGACCCTACAGGACAGAGTAGAACTGCCCCCAAAGGTGTCCTAGGCTGAGATCGTTATGGGACCAGCTCGTCAGGTCTTTTCCCCTTTTGAGCCCATGTGTAGGTTCAAACTACCAGCCTTTTGTTTAGCCACCCAATCCTTAGCCATTGTACCACCAGGGCTCTTAAAACAGGGATTAGGTTGATTAATTGTATAATCTCCAGCCACATTTGAAAGCTGCTTCCCAGAACACCCTTCCCCAGATTGTTGATTAAGACGGGCATTTGGGGACTCATTTCTTTCTCAATTGTGTAAGTGCACTCTATGAGAGGGGTTTCCCTTCACAGATAGGTGATCACATACTATTTTTCCAAATTGAACCACTCTTGGTGGTATATTGGGTTAAGAGTTGGGCTGCTGCTAATGGCAAAATTAATGGTTCAAACCCACCAGCTACTCCTTGGGAGGAAGATGAGGGTTTTCTGCTCCAGTAAAGATGTGCAGTTCTGAAAATCAGCA
The DNA here is from genome assembly GCF_050624435.1 of Tenrec ecaudatus. Lineage (NCBI taxonomy): Eukaryota > Metazoa > Chordata > Mammalia > Afrosoricida > Tenrecidae > Tenrec > Tenrec ecaudatus. Next base: position 127,942,787 of record NC_134540.1, read on the forward strand.
GAGCCAGTCTATTGTGCCATATATGAGGTCAACCCCATGGCAGTGGATTTGGTTTTGGTTTGGGTCTGTGGGGGAAGTCCTTAAGTCATTCTTTAGTCACATGGAGGAGTCCCTGGGTGGTGCAGTTGGTTAACATACTGGGTTACTAACTCATAGGTTGGATCTTCAAGCCCAGCCAGAAGTGTCTCTGAAGAAAGGCCTGGTGCTGCATTTCAAACAACAACAACAAAATCAGTTATAGAAAAAAAACAACAGAATGTTGTTCTACTCTGGCCCAAAGGAGTCCCTATGAATCAGAGTTAACTTCATGGCAACTGGCATGGGTTTGGTCCATGGGAAAAAAGAACCCTTCATAATTGCCTCCATGCCCAATAGTTCCTTTCCTGTATCCCTAGACCACCCCAGCAGCCTCAGCATCTTGCCTTATAATTGCCATGTGTCCGTCTCTCTTCCCAATGGGCCAGGCCGTGATGCAGCCACTGCCGACACAGAGGGATTGTGCAGTCCCTGCATGATCTACAGTCCTCATGACATATATCTTGAATGAAGATTAAGTGATCCTCATTAGAGCTTAGCTCAGGTGAATCCACTACCTCAGCTGGAACCGAAGTGGTGCCAGACCAATATCTGTTTTTAAAGATAGAAGGGCATTCCTAATCTTTGTGGAGAAACAGAGAGGATTCAGTGAAATGTTTCTGCAGTTGAGGCTACAGATGATCTGTTGACATGGTCTAAAAGGTTGTAGGTGGCTTAATGTCTCTCGGTACCATCAATTTTGCATTTTGTCCTGACTTAGCAAATTGGTTGGGATTTCGGCATACTGACAAGGACCTTCAGAAAGAATGTGGTTGCAGGAGCAAGTTTAAGAAAGGAAGGAGCTTTGAAGCAGCCCTCACTGAGTGCCAATCCAAAACTCTGTAACCCAGCACCTCAGAGGACTCGACCTGGGATGGCCTTTGGCAGCAGCACCATGAGCCACTTCCTCCAGTGGCCCTGATTGAAGGCTCAGAACCTGCCTCTGATTGGCAGCTGAGAAATACTAGGACCGTCACCTGCCACATCGCCTGTATTTCTCCTGGCAGTAAGAAATCCAGAAAAGTACACTATGTTCGGGCAATCTTTCCAGCTTACAAGCAGTTGTTGCTTATCTCTGTTAGCTTTGTGCAGGGGAACAATCAGGCTTTGTAATTGAAAGACTTGCATGTGACTCATGAGGTTAAGAGCCCAACGCATAACCACTATATTACCAGGGTTCCTTCCTCTTGAAGGATAGGTAAGCAACAAAAGGACCATTTCTCTTAAAACCTCTGATTGAGAGTGGCACACAACTCCTTCCACTTTTATTCTATTGGCCAAGCCCTTCGCTGGCAGGGCAGGGAAGTTTACTCTTTCCTTGGATGACTAGGAAGTGAGTGAAATTTTGTCATCTCATACAAAGGGAAAAGGGAAACATGCTCTATGATCAAATAAGTTAGGGGGAAAATGCTTTTTTAAAAAAAAGTCAAAATATTCATAGAATCTTCCCAGGGTGGCAAAAGCATGAGCACTCCCATTGTAGAAGAAACACTGCTCTCGGGAACCACACTGTGCCTGGCAAGGGAGGTGGGAGGATTTATGCTTGCTCACTTTGGCCAAGTCATTAAGCAAGGCTGATCAGTAGAAAAGGAAATCGGGTTTGTGTCATTGGATATGCAGGCGATTCTCCTTGAGATGTATTGGCCCACAACTTTGGACTCACATACAGCAGTGACCATGAAGATGGTATCGGACCTGGCGACATTTCATTTTCGTATATAGAAAGTTGACACAAGCATCTCCTGGTGGTGTAGTGGGTTACACATTGTTTCCCTAAACTTAAATTCAGCAGTTCGAAAACAGCAGCACTCAGTGAGGGAAAGATGAGGCTTTCTACTCCTGTCAACAGTTACAGGCTCAGAAACTCAGGGGGGCAATTCTCCCCTGTCCTACAAGGTCGCTATGCATCAGCAGTGACTCGATGGCAGGGAGATTAAGTTGATATTACCTATTTTAGAAAACGGTTCTGGTTATTCAATTAAGTAAGGCAGGTGCAGCCCTGTCACACAGGGTTTGTTTACACAGCACAGTAGTGTCCACTCACTCATTAGCTCAGTGTGTCTGGAACCCCAATGTGTATTACCACATGGGACAAGTCAGGTTGAAGACACTGGGGATTCGTGCTTTGTTGAGCAAGCCCTGGAATTGCAAGAGTTCTAAAAAGTTCCTGTTTTTATAACTCTCTCTCTCACACACACACACAGACACACACACATACACACACACACACACACACACACAGAAACTGGTGAACTTCACAGAACGTAGTGTGGACTTCACAGAAAGGGTGGTTGATAGCAATGAACAGGGTTGGGATGGGTCTTGTTGTATCCATTTGAAAGTCTCTAGGCTAAACAGAAATGTCCTGGTGGTATAGTAGGTTCGGTGCTGGCCTGCTAACCACCAGGTCAGCAGTTCTGAATCCACCAGTTCCTCCATGGAAAAAAGATGAGGCTTTCTATTTGAGTAAAGAATTATAGTCTCAGAGACTCATTGGGGCATGTTTATTCTTCCGTATAGGGGCGCTGCGAGTCAGAATGAACTCAGTACAGTATGCAAATAACAAGCTGTGCTAATACCATTCCAGAGAGACAGTGGTGTTCCAGGGACATTGGTTTCGCCTGGCCCCTGACCCTGAGGAAACATGAGGTCTTCAGGTCCTCTCCTGCTGCTTTTCTTTACCATCCTCCCATATCCTCCTCTGCACTCCCAAGTGGTGGGCATGATTTATAAACACAGAAATCCACTTACTCCTTTGGAAAAGTGGTTTACTTCACCCAAAAATTCGGAGAACTGTGTCGTCTCCCTTTCAAAGTAAATTATACGATGAACATACAATATTGATTGCAGGCATGTGGATTCTAAATCCTCAAGTTCCCATGAAACCCTGCTTTCCATGGCAAATCAGCCCGCCATTTCAGCACGCCAGTATTGCCAGGAGAAAGGAGCCTCAGCAGCCACCACTGCTCCGCAGCCTGCTTTTCACGGTCACACGGGGATGTCAGAGTGCCCCACACCTCGTGCACTTGACTCAGTGCTTGCTTGCAGGGGTTGCATTTCGTTAGAGCCCAACAACTTCCGAGCATTGGCAAATTCCCTCAACCAAAGGTGGGCAGCGGCCTCAAAATGTCACCAGTGATTTACCATCAGCAGGGTTGCGTTATGCTCGTCAGTGCCATCATGTGCAAGGGGAAAGACAATTCCCACAGGCTGCCAGCTGTGTTTGGGGACGGAATGCCAAGTGGGGAAGCTGGGGGTCCTCACCCCAGCAGCCACAGTTCCTGGCTCCAGGCCCTGCCCCAGGCTGTGCCAGGACGAAGAGCCTGGACTCTCAGAGACTCCGTAGCTCGATGTCCACTCAGGTTGTGTTATGTTGTGTTGATCATTCCTTCCCTAGGCTGCCACCCATCTGTCAGTTTGTCATCATGTTGTCATTTGTCTATAGCTGTGATTGCTGTAAGCGGTGTCACCAGCTACGATTATAACCAGAGCAAGCCACTCTAGACACGCTCCACCAGAGCATCCAAGCTAGGACACACTGGGAAGAAAGACCTGATGATGTACTACTGAAAATGAGTCCATGGAACCCTATGGATCAAAAGAGAATACCGTCCAAACAAGTACTGGAAGAGGAGCACCCTAGGTGGGAATACACTCACAGTATTCAGTGGGAGGTCTCCCTGGGTAGTGTTTGACTAGCACCCAGGAGGTCGGCAGTTAAATCCCACCCAGAATCCAAGAGGTGCCTAAGGAAGGTAGGCCTGAAAATCTGCTTCCAAAAGGTCACAGCCTTAAAAACCCTATGGAACAATTCTACTCTGACATGCATGGGGGTCGCTATGAGTCAAAATGGACCGAAAAGCAACTAATAAAAACAACACTGTATAAAGAACAACACTGCAAGTCCTTAGGACAAAATACACAGCAGGCACAATAGCCTCAACCACACAGGATAGGGCAACTTAGTTTCCTTTGTACCAGAGACCGGAACTGTACAACGGAATGAAACCCTGCCTGCTCTTGTGTCATCACCACAGTCGTTGGTCCATGTTGAGCCCATTGTTGTAGCCACTGTGGACATCCACCTTATCAAGGGTCTTCTTCCCTCTTGCTGCCCCTGTACTTCAACAAGCATTATGTCCTTTCTTAAGAACGAGTCTCTCCTGATAGCATGTCCAATGGATGTGAGATGAAGACTTGCCATCCTCACTTCTAAAGGGCATTCTGGCCGTGCTTCCTCCAAGAGGGAATTGCTTGTTCTTCTGACAGCCCAGACGACTTTCGGTATTGTTTGCACATCATTCACATGCATTGATTCTTCTTCAGATTTCCTTACTCACTGTCCAGCTCTCACATGCATATTGACCATTGAAACTACTTACCTTGAATTCAGAGCTTAGGGTACACTACTCAAAGCCTCATAGCTTGTGAGTGGCTGAAACATGTCTGCTGCCAGGATCTGTCCAATTTATTTTATTGAAACATCATACTCAAAAGGTGCTTTAGGCAAACATATTTTGTCTTTTGACTACATGTCCCAATAATATAACCAGAATCAGACCCTCACATTGTAATGATTCAGCTATATGTCTGAGAGGTAAAAAGACCGCCAACCATATAACTGATGGGAGAATAGGTACTGACTGTCACCTGCAATGCCATTCCTTCAACAAATATTTATTGAGTGTTATTCAAATGACAACATTTTGCAAAGCTTTAAGAAGACCCAGATATAGAGAACACAGCCCCTGCTCACAGGAGACTCAGAGATACTGCATCAGGGCATTCAGATCAGGGACACCACAGATAGATGCTGAAAGAAAAATCATAAAAAAAAATAGCAACACGCACAGAATCCAGGACAGATAAAATCCTCAGGAACAGTAATGGGAGTAGCGATACTGTGGTAGCTTTTTAATCTCCCATCATCTTGCATAGGGGTGGAGTCCAGACTGTCACTCAGGCCATAGCCAGTGAGGTCTCAATGTGGGCATGGCCTTCTCTTGAGGATTCTGGCAACTCCTGTATTCTTTCCTGGGGGTGAGAGACACCCATAACTTGATATTCCTGCTGATAAGATACATGGATCTACATTGACAGCAGCCAGAGCCTTGAACGGGGAGGAGTCATGTGGAGACCCATGCCACTTTCCATCTCCACTGGGTCCATAAGACATTCCACCGACTGCCCTGTGATCATCCAGCACTTGGTGTCATTGCATCTGTTGCATAAGTCTGAAAAAATTTACACACTGTTATTGGATATATGGGTTAATTTCGTACTTATGGACGTGGTCTGGACTGGGCTGGGATATTTTCTTAATATACAATTATTCTTCTATATAAAGCTTTTTTAAGACACATGAGTGTTTATGAATGTGCTTCTCTAGTCAACTCGAACTGACTCAGATACCATGAGGGCACAGGGTGGCTGTGTAGGGAAGGGGAGGGAAAGGGAACTGATAACAATGATGGATGTAGAACACACACACACACAGCCTAGGGGCCGAATAACAGAAATATGGGTAGAGGGACACAGAAGACGGTGTGTATAATGATATTAATATATATATATATATATATATATATATATAAAATTTAGTAAGGGTGTGAGGGTTGAGGAAAGAGGGAAAAAACAGGAGCTGATATCAAAGGGTTCGAGTAGAATGATAGTGTTTAGAAAATGATGGTGGCAGCATATGTACAAACTCGCTTGATCTAATTGACTTATGGATTGTTATATTATCTCTCAGAGCCCCCATTAAAATGTGTTCTTTTTTCGATAACAACATAAACTCACTGCCATGGAGTCAATTTTGACTCAGTATAGAACACCCCCTGTGGTTTCCTCGCTTGTTATTCTTTAAGGAAACAGAAAGCCTTTTCTTTCCCCCTGCAGAGTGGCTGGTGGTTTCAACTATTGACTTTGAGGTTAGCAGGCACCATAGCACCATGATTCCTAAGGATGCTGATAGAAAGGGAGAACCTTGTGGAACGTAATTTAAAATTCTTTAATTATCTAGAGTTACTTAACTTGAAGAGTCCCAGAGACTATGACCCTCAGTTACTCTTTAAAGCTTGAATTGAAACTGTCCCCTGAAATCATCTTTAAACTAAATAACAATTTAGCTCTTAAAGGATTGCATCCTTGAGTATTGCAGTCTTTAAAAAATCAGCACAAAACTAAATGGGTTACAGATAATTCTAAATATATGTGAGAGGGTTGTGGCAGAGAGATTAAGTAAAAAGAAAGGAAACACCTAGAATAGAAAGAACAAGAATGTTAATTCAATATGAAGAGTGTGACCAATGTCACTGAACATTGTGTCCAGAAAGGGTTGAAATGGAACAGATTTTGCTTGGTATGTTTTCACACATCAAAATTAAATATTAGTAGAAAAAAAGAGAGACTTGCATCTGTTTGAGGCTGACTACCAAATACTGGGTTATATATAATGCTAAGTATTGAATATTATCCCATTTTCATATAGCAAGTATGGAAAGCCAAGGATGGAGTGAGGCCTTCACAGGGGAGATGGCATTTGAATGATCCAGGAATATGGCTAAGAAAATGCTCATTCCCGAGTGTTTCCACTGGGTTCGCAAATACATCAGCAAATGAATGTCAATAACCCGTCTCACCGTCTAACTCAGAGCTGTGCAACCGAACTCTCTTCTATGATGAAAATGTTCCAGAGCAGTGATTCTCAAACTGTGGGTCGCGACCCCCAGCGGGGGGAGGGGTCGAACAATGCTTTCACAGGGGTCATCCGATTCATCACAGTAGCAATATTATAGTTATGAAGTAGCAACAAAAATAATTTTATAGTTGGGGGGAGCACCACACATGAGGAACTATATGAAAGTGTCACAACATTAGGAAGGTTGAGAACCACTGTTCTAAAGGCATGACATCCAATCTGGTAGCTACTACATTTTATCAGGAAAGACCAGTCCATGGAAAGGGACATCATGCTCGGTAAAACTGAAGGTCCACAAGAAAAGAGACTGACCATCAAGGAGATGGGCTGACACCATGGCTGCAACAATGGACTCCAACCTAACTACCATGGCGAGATTTGGCACAAGATCAGACAGTGTCCTCAAAGTCACATCATTGATGTTCAGGCTTTTTAAAAGATCTGTTGTAGCACATTTAGCCAATGCAACGTGTCATTTGATGTCTTGACTGATGCTTCCTTGAGCATTGATCTGGCTTAGGGTTTAAAAATTCCCCTTGGCTTCTCAATCATACAGGAGGCCCATACAGTGATCATCATTCCTCACTACACAGAGTGTCATGCCCCACTCACATTGGTCTCCTTGCTGTTCCAGGAAGAAGCTTGGAGAAGCCAATCACAAGGCCTTTTGCACTGACTGTCTCCTACCTGGAACACTTTCCCCACCGCCAGATGGCCACTCCTGTGTCTTCCTGCCTTATTCAAGTTCTGCACTGTCAATGAGATCTTCCTTGGCTGCGATGCGCTACTTGCCCCAAGTTTCCCATCCAGCGCAGTTTAGTGAGAAAAATCTCACTGCTACCTGCAGGGGTGGGAGCCTCGGCACTGGCATCTCAGAGAATGGAGCATAATCGGAACAGAAATGTGACCCTACCTCTCATGCTAAAAGGCTGCTAACTGCAAGGTCTAAACCACCACACAACCAGCCACTTCTCAGGAGAAAGGCTGAAAGTTAGTCTCAGAAACCTACAGGGGAAGTTCTACCCTGTCTTTTAGGGTCATTATGAATCAGTATCAACTCTATGGCAGTAAATTTGCATTTGCGGGGGCGCGTTCTAAGGAGCTCTGGGTCACATACCCTGATCAATCCAACTGGCAGCTGCATCATCTGCCTAAGGCTTCAAAAGACTGAGTAGGTAACCCAGGGCTCAGTGCTGTTGGCAGAAACTTGTGGGGGGTCAGAAGGACTTGAGGTGATGGTGTCCTTCTCAGTGGCCTCCGATAATCCTCTCCCCGGTCTGGGCATCAGCATCTTCTTTGCAAAATGGGATGATTGCATTAGAGAACCACTAAACTCCTACATACCTGAGCAACCAGGAAGCAATTGTGAATCCTGGAGAGGAGCAAAAGACTATGCTGGTGGCTCTGCAAATCTTGGGAAGCCTGGATCCGATGCGGCTGGAACTGTCCACTGCGAGACACCATGAATCCCGAGAGCTGTAGTTCCATGGAAGATTCAATAAATGTTCTCCTCATGCTACCTTTAGGATCCTTGATGGCAAAGTGGCAAAATCCCTTCACATTGACCTGCTAACTGCAGGGTTGGCAGTTCAAACGCACCTGCTGCATTCCTGTAGAAAGGGCAGCTTTCAACTCCCACAAAGAATTGTTGTTTCAGAAATCCACAAGGACAGTTGTATCCTGTAACTATGAGTCAGAACTGGCACAATAGCAGTGCGTGAGTGAGCTTTAAACTACATTTGAGACTGGGGTCTATTTTGAATTCCCCTACCTGTCCATTGGGTGTCATGGGAAGAAAGTAGATAGGAGAAAAAAGGGTAGGAGGCAGTGAAGGAGGAGGGTAGAATGTACTGGAGTAACACATTCTGGCAGAAAATTGTGTGTATGTGTGTGTGTGCGTGTTCTATTGTAATTCACACAGAGTATGGGTGGGCAAGGGAACTGAAAAAGTAAATATCCATGAAAAAGAAATTTTTTTTTCATTGGTGATTTTCTTTTTGTTGAGCTAAGGGATGGAGAATGTACTGCATAGGCGTGACCAGCCACTAGACCGGTGTGCTGTTAACACACCCTCCTGCCTTTGCATGCTGGGGGCCTCTCTGTAAACAGAAGTGACTTGTGACTTCTGATTTCCTGGGGCTCTAACGAGAACCCGAGAATAGAAGTTCTAAATCGTGAACAAAGGAGAGACAAAGGGTTAATGAGAGGACAGAAGTTTGAAGTTTCATTGGATGAACACAGCGCCAGCATCCAATAAACATGCCAAAGGCTGAACTCTGCCCGGAAGTAATGAATAAGCACTGTCTTTAGCCCGTGTCCTCACTCTCCCCGTCTCCTGCACTCCAAGGCAGCCTCACTAAGAGTAGTCAAAGGTGACATGGTGGTCCTTTCATGTCTCTCTGACCCCTCACGCTGCCTTCACCTCTATCCAATTTGCTTCATCCTTCACCCTTCTCCCTGATCTTCCTCTTTGAAAGATCTAATTCATACTAACTGGTAAAACTCAGTTAGCACACAAGAGAGGAGACATCTCCTTCCTCAGCCTATGCTGCAGAAAAAGAAACTCGGGCTTGCGCTCATTTGCCCAAATGTCAAAGGTCCCATCACGGGCAGGGCCATGATGTGAAAATTCAAGCAAGCAGCCCCAGAGCCAGAGCTCCCAACCCTCATCCACTGCAGTTCAAGTTCATGGGGTGAAGTGGTAAAAAGCTAACCAGAAACTGAGAGTCAATGTAGATACCCAAGGCTTACTTGCCAGGGCACTCACTCACTGCCACTGAGTCAATGCTGACTCATAAGAACCCTATAGGGCAGGGTAGAATTCCCCTGTGAGTTACTGAGGATGTATCTCTTTATAGGAATAGAAAGCCCCATCTTCCCCTTGTGGATTGGCTAGTGGTTTTAAACTGTTGCACAAAGCATAACCATGACACCATCAGGACTCCAAAACATGCCAGGGCAATCAATGGTTCTGTGAGATCTCTCAGGATAGAGATATACCTTGCTCCTTGGCTACACACGAGAAAGCATTCACCTCCAAGCCTAGTTTGTGATCCAAGTGAGTTTTATGAGAATTAGAAGAAGTATCAGGTTTATAAAGGCACCTGCAGGGCTCTTCAGAATTGTGCATCTCCTTAGAAGCTTCCCTGAAGTCACGAGGTCTGCTCTCTGCTCCTGCCTTTTAAATTACTCCCAGAGGTGGGGCCTGCTGGTGACCCTGGTTGAACTCATTGGCTGATCTGAATTCACCTTGCCTTGGTGGGCCAATGCAGGTGCAGAACACACCCAGGTGTACCTCCCCTTCCTGCCTGGGAACCTGAGCCTTGGAGCATGCGCAGTGTACCACTCGTTCATGGGACAAAGGCTCAGACTGCTGACCATGCATAATGGATGCCTCAGTCCCTAAGCTAAACTACCTAGCAGTTCCAAAACCCCACTGCTGTGTAGTGTTCATGAACTTTGGCAGGAACACATCCTTACCACGAAGAATCCTGGTGGCCCAATGGCTAAGCACTTGGGCTTTAGACCGCGGTCAGTAGCAATACATGAGAAAAAGGTCTTGCCATTGTAAACATTCCACCCCACTGCCATCAAACGCAAAGAACCTCTGGTGACATGGCGGGCTACTCACAGAGCTACTAAATGCAAAGTCTTTGTCCGTTTTACACGCTCACACACACAAACTCACACTCATACCCTTTCAAAATCTCTGTAGGGCTTCTGATGTCGTGTCCTTTTTACACACACACACACACACACACACCCTTGCAGTATCTCTGGAAGGTAACTGACTTCGTGTCCTTTTTACACACACACAAACACACACCCACATTCATACCCCTGCAGAAACTCTAGAGGGCTTCTGACGTCGTGTCCTTTTTAGTCACACACAAAAAAACACTCACACCCATGCAGAATCCCTGGAGGGCTTCTAACTTCGTGTCCTGTTCACTCACACTCACACACAACCTTCCAGAATCTCTTGAGGGCTTCTGATATCGTGTCTTTTTTATACACACAAACACACACACACACACACACTCACACTCAGACCCTTGTAGAATCCCTCGTGGGCTTCTAAATTCGTGTACTTTTTTTACAAACACACACACACACACACCAGCGTAGAATCTCTAGAGGGCTTCTAACTTCGTGTCCTTTTTACACACACACACACACACTCACACACCCTTGCAGAATCTCTAGAGTGCTTCTGGCATCGTGTCCTTTTTACACACACACCCACACACACTCACACTCATACACTTGCCGAATATCTGCAGGTCTTCTGACTTCGTGTCCTTTTTACACACTCGCACACACACATGCACACAATCACACACCCTTGCAGAATCTCTGGAGGGCTTCTGACTTCTCCTTTTTACACATACACATACACATACACACCATTGCAGAATCTCTAGAAGGCTTCTGATTTACTGTCCTTTTTACACACACACAAGCACACACACACACACACACACACTATCACGCACCCTTGCTGAATCTCTGGAGGGTTTCTGAATTCATGTCCTTTTTTGACACACACACACAAACACTCACAAAATTGAAGAATCTCTGGAGGGCTTCGGACTTCGTGCCCTTTTGACACACTCTCATTCACTTGCAGAATCCCTTGAGAGCTTCTGACTTCGTGTCCTTTACACTCACACCCACACACATCCTTGCAAATCTCTAGAAGGCTACTGATTTGGTTTCCTTTTTACACAAACACACACACAATCTTGCAGAATTTCTGGATTGCTTCTGACTTAATGTCCTTTTTACAAACACACACACACACACACACACACATACTCACACTCAGACCCTTGCAGAATCTCTAGAGGGCTTTTGACTTCGTGTCTTTTTTACACACACACACACACACACACACACACACACACACCGTTGCAGAATCTCTGGATGGTTTCTGAATTAATGTCTTTTTACAAGCAAACACACACACACACACACACAAACACTCCTGCAGAATCTCTAAAAGGCTTCTGGTTTCCTCTCTTTTTTCCACACACACACACACACACACACACACACACACATACACGCACCCTTGCAGAATCTCTGAAGGGCGTCTGATTTCATGTCCTTTTTAAACACACACTCACACACACACACATACACACTCATTTACTTGCAGAATCTCTGGAGGGCTTCTGATATCGTGTCCTTTTTACACACACACACAAACACACTCTTGCAGAATATCTGCAGGTCTTCTGACTTCGTGTCATTTTTATACACACACACACACACACACAGACACACTCACACTTGAAGAATCTCTGGAGGGCTTCTGAGGTCCTGTCCTTTTTACACACACAAAAATACACCCTGGCAGAATCTCTGGAGGGCTTCTGACTTCGTTTCCATTTTACACACTCACACACACACATGCACACATGCACGCATCCTTGCAGAATCTCTTGAGGTATTCTCATTTTGTGTCCTTTTAACACACACAGACACTTGCAGAATCTCTGGAGGGCTTCTGATTTTGTGTCCTTTTTAGACACTCACACACACAAAAACTTTGAAGAATATCTGTAGGGCTTCTGACTTCCTTTCCTTTTTACACACTCACATACACACACACCCTTGCACAATCTCTGGAGGTCTTCTGACTGCGTGTCCTTTTTACACACACACACAAACTCACACTCATACACTTGCAGAAACTCTGTAGGGCTTCTGACTACATGTCCTTTTTACACACACACTCACACTCAGACCCTTGCAGAATCTCTAGAGAGCTTCTGATTTCGTGTCCTTTTTACAAAAACACACACACACACCATGGCAGAGTCCCTAGAGGTCTTCTGACTTCGTGTCCTTTTTACACACACACACACATATACACACACACACGATTTCAGTATCTCTGGAGGGTTTCTGAATTAATGTCCTTTTTACAAGCACAAACAAACACACACACACACTCTTTCAGAATCTCTAAAAGGCTTCTGGTTTCCTGTCCTTTTTCCACACACACACATACACACACACACACACACTCATACCTTGCAGAATCTCTTGAGAGCTTCTGACTTTATGTACTTTACACTCACACCCACATACATCCTTGCAAATCTATCAGGCTACTGATTTTGTTTCCTTTTTACACAAACACACACACACAATCTTGCAGAATCTCTGGAGGGCTTCTGACTTCGTGTCCTTTTTACACACACACACACAAACACACACACTCACCCACAGACACTTGCAGTATCTCTAGAGGACTTCTGACTTCTTGTTCTTTTAACACAAACACACACACACACCATGGCAGAATTACTAGAGGGCTTCTGAATTCGTGCCCTTTTTACACACACACACACACACACACACACACACACACACACACCCTTTCTGAACCTCTGGAGGGTGTCTGACTTAATGTCGTTTTTACAAACAGAAAACACACACTATGCAGAAACTCTAGAGGCCTTCTGACTTTTTGTCCTTTACACACACACCCACATACATCCTTGCAAATCTATCAGGCTACTCATTTTGTTTTCTTTTTACACAAACACACACACAATCTTGCAGAATTTCAGGAGGGCTTCTGACTTCGTGTCCTTTTTACACACACACACACACAAACACACACACATACATACTTTCAGAATATCTGGAGGGTTTCTGACTTAATGTCCTTTTTACAAACACAAACACACACACACACTTCCAGAATCTCTATAAGGCTTCTAGTTTTGTGTCCTTTATACACTAACAAACATACACGCACCATTACAGATTCTCTGTAGGGCGTCTGATTTCATGTCCTTTTTACACACACATACACACATACACACAAAAACACTTGCAAAATCTCTGGAGGGCTTTTGACTTTGTACACACACACACACTCATGCCCCTCCAGAATCTTGGAGGGCTTCTGAGTTCGTGTCCTTTTTAGGACACACACACACACACACACCCTTCCAGAATCACTAAAGGGCTTCTGATTTTGTTTCATTTTTACACACACAGACACATACACGCACCTTTGGAGAATCTCTGGAGGGCTTCTGACTTCGTGTCTTTTTACAAACACACACACACTCACGCTCAGACCCTTGCAGAACCTCTAGAGGGCTTCTGACTTCTTGTTCTTTTTACGCAAAGACACACACACACACCATGGCAGAATATCTAGAGGGCTTCAGGGCTTCTGACTTCGTGCCCTTTTTACACACACACACACACACATACACACACACACAAACACTTTCTGAATCTCTGTTGTGTGTCTGACTTAATGTCCTTTTTACAAACACAAACACACACACACACACTTGCAGACACTGTAAAAGGCTTCTGACTTCGGGTCCTTTTTACACACACACACACACACACACACTCACACACCCTTGCAGAATGTCTAGCGTGCTTCTGACTACGGGTCATTTTTACACACACACACACACACACACACACTCACACTCATACACTTGCAGAAACATCTGGAACAGTCTGGTCTGGAGACTCAGATCCTGAGAATATGGTGGGGGGCACCAGGCTCACATGGCTGAGGATGTTTCGGTGCAGGGTGGAACCATGCACCCCAGAGCTCTCTGTATTCCACAGGTGGATGGTGCTGTCAGAAGAGCAGGTGATAAAGGAGCTCAGGGGCAGGCAGGCCTGTTGACTGTCCTTCCCCTCAGGGTAGACCTGGAGGAGCACAAGGACCATGGGAACCTGGGTCAGACCTTGGCTGCCCACAGAGATGGGAAGGGATGAGAGTAGAGAAAAGGTTGGTCAAGACTTAGCCCCAGATTATCCCAGAGCAAGCAAGTCATAATGATTAGTTCTTGTCTTTAACAAGTAAAGGAATATACATTAACCAAGCACCTAGTAAGTACTAGGAATTCTAAATCTCCCACTTACATTGTCTCTTTTTCGTAAAAATCAAATGCATCAGGTATGTCATTTCACAATTGCAGAAACTAAGGTTTGGTCAAGTTCAGGAACATGTCCAAAGAGGCCAAGTTAAGACTGCACAGGGGCATACTGAAAAACGTCTGAGATGAGTCAGTACTAAAACCCCTCCCATCCTCAGTGCCAATTAACAGATACAAAGGGACCCAGGGGCACTGCTGGGGGAGCAAGGGTGCTGGAGGAAACAAATTCAACACTTGAGGAACTCCAGCTCCTAATGGTAGCCCAGGAAACACGGTCAGTCTCAGCAGACCTTGCTCACGTACCTCTACACTCCAGAAGCAGGAGGAATGATACAGAGCTGAATACACCTTTCCCACTTTCTTGGGGTCCTTCCCATCCCAGACATAAATACTATGGTCATTGTACACACAAGAAAGCCACTGATTTGCAGGATCAAAGGTCAAGGCGATGGTGTCCAGATACTTCGCATTGGCCACTCCAGCGAAAAGGCGACTGAGGAAAGAGTGGGGCGGGGTGTCCAGGGCAGACAGGGCAAACTGGTGAGTGAGCGCTAAAGAAATGGGGCACTCAAGGGAGGAGCAGCAGGTTGGCCAGCAGTCACTGGAGAAAGAACGCAGCAGCTTGCCTGGCATTCCTTGCCATGCGGCTCTCCAAAAGAACACAAGTTATTTCATAGCCCCCAACATCAGGCAGGGACAGTGTGTGGCCGTGATGCAGCCAAGCAGATGTCAGGCCCTTCTAGACTCACGTCAGAGGACAAGGAAGGACACAGTGCAAGCCACAACCATGGTCGTATATCATTTCCTACCAATTACAGATTTAGTCCCCTCCTGCCCTGAAAGAGAAATTAATATACTCAACTGCAGAACTGCCCCGCTTCCTGACAGCACTGAAACCAGAGCAAAACATCACTTCCTGCAATCACCCAACCCAAGGCCCGAGGCTACAATAAGCCCCTCCTACCGCAGCTGCAACCCAGGGCCACCCTGAGTGAGAAAGGCCTGCTCCGTCAGGTTTCCCGTCTCTCTCAGAAACCCTAAGGAACTGCCCGTCTATCCTAGCTGTGGTCTTTACAGGACAATGCATTACCACACGGCAGACTCAGATTACCACGGTTGCCCACAGTGAGCAAGAAATGCTAAAAGACCCACCTGTGCTTGACTGCAAGGGTCTTCCCAGAGGTCTATGTGTGCCCTCCTCTCCTTGCAGCATGCCAAGGATGGCCTGGCACAGAGTGGGGCTCTGACAGGACTCAGGGGCCCACCACACCGCTCACCTGGCTTCTGGGATGCTGGCAATGTCTGTCCCCAGGGCATGGGGTCGGGGCAGCGTGCTGAGGAAGTGCAGGTTGGAGGGGATGAAAAGACGCACGGTGCTGTCAGCACAGCCACAGAAGATGTAGACCTGGATGACCGAGATGTAGTGGGCCACTGTGGTCTGTGAGCACAGAAGCCGCAGTCAGCAAGGGTGTCTACCCACTCCTTCACCCGACACCTCAACAGCCATGAGCCAAGAGGCAAGGACAAGGGCAAGGCAGGCCAGCTGCCCTGGCCAGAGCCCCTCAATGCCCCTCCCTCTAACAGCTGCTAGCCAGAGGGCCCACAGCCCCGTGCAATTAGGGGGAAGGAGTCAGCAAGCCTTATAAGGCACCTGAGGTTTAGGCAAAGACACACTCAGAAAAGGCCGGCCACAAGAAAGGCAGCAGAGGCAGAGGACAGGGCCAGCACACTTACTGTGATGCTGTCTTTGTGCTGAGCAGAAGAGGAAAGCAGAGGAAGAGGCAAAGACAGAGAGCGCGAGCGAGCAGAGAGGTTCCCAAACACCTTCCTCCGCTTGGGGCCTCCCCCAGCGTGCATGCAGACCCCGCTGCTAGCCCCAGGACCCCCGGATCCTGGAGGTGACAGACGGGAGGGTGCCGACAAAGCATTCACTTACCCTCAGCTCCACTCCCTTGTCCAACAGTCTCCGGTCACTGAACTCACACAGCTGCCCCGAGGATGTGATACAGAAGGTGCTGTCAGCCTTCTTCCCACGACCACAGGCTACATCAGTGAACAGGTTGTTCCTCAGGTCCCCCAGCAGCCCGGAGCAGCCCAGCAGGGGCACAGTGGAATTCACCAGTGAAGGCACACCGCAGGTGCCACCCACCAACCCACCCTGCAGGCTACCCCCGGGAAAGCAGGCCCTGGGGAGAGAGGGAAAAGGCTTCCCTTGCAGATTGACATAGCACCTGGCCCAGCTGAGACTTCCACGGGGCTTTTGAGCATGCAGAAGGGGGCGCAGGTGGAACACATCTGAGCAGACACCACACTGGTGACCACTTGCTGCCTCAACTTTGAGGTCTTGCTGTCATCAAGGTACCAGAAATTGATGTGCCAGTTGCCTGCAATGACAAAGTAGCTGCAGTCCTCAGAGAAGGATACTGCTGTCACCCAACTGGACACCTTGTTGGAAGCCAGTACAATGTTTTTCTGGAGAGAAAGTCAAGGGAAATCAAGGCTCTGCTTCTAGGAGCTGAGGGAAAAGAGACTTACACACTGAAGGAGGTTAGACAAGCTGTGAACGTGACCTCTCCTTCTGCCCCTTTCTCAGCATCCTAGATACCCAGTTGCTCCTTTCTGCTCAGAGTTCTCTAGAAAGGGACTGAGGCCAGCAGGCGGAAGTGAAGGCCACCAGTCAGCAGTTTCTTGGCTCCCCTCCCGGCCCCGCCTGTCCTGAGGCCAGCAGCCCACTCACCTTCCAGGCCCAGACATTGACGATCATGTCATGCTGGTAGCCCACTGAGACAATGTACTTGGCGCTGGGTGAGAAGGCCACACACGCCACGCCATACTTATGCTCCTGAAGCTCCGCCACCTGGCTGCGCTTCGACGCGTCCCATGCCCGCACAGCAGGCATGTGTCCACTCTGCGGGGACGAGGACCCCGAAGTAAAGGCTAGAGGCAGCCAGCTCCCTCTCCATCCACGGAGGCCTGGCCTTCCCAGCCACTGGACAAGAGCCTGCACATAAAAGAAGGACACCTAACCTAATGTGCCTGCACATGAATCAAGGACATCCCCGGAGGGAATGTGATCAGTGTTGGGGAACAGGGACTCTCAGGGATGGGCTCCTGGCGTGATTTGGATGGGCAAGAACCACCACTCCTGCGGTTTGCTCCCACAGCCTCACAAGGCAAGTCTAAGGGAGGGCAGCCCTGTTCCACACTGTGACCAGCAGGGGGACTCCAGGGATAAGGAATGTGTTAAGGATGTGCTTTCCAAAATGTGGTTCCCCAATTGGCAGCTTCAGCCTCATCGGGAACTACTTGTTAGCATTGCAAACTGAAGAGAGCCACCCTAGACCTGCTGAGCCCGAGAGCCAGCATTCTGTAGTACGGGGAGACCATAGCACTTCTGATGCAGGCTACAGCCTAAGAACACTGCTCTAGGGCAGACCAAACACCCAAAGTGGACACCAGAACAGAAAGTTAAACTTGGCACCAGTCCTATGCGGGCCGCAGGCTGTCACTCTCTGCTAAGGCCAGGCCACTCCCTCTGCAGTGCCTGAGCTTCCTTCCTCACTCACCTAGCCAGTGACCAGGTACTTGCCATCAGGAGAGTTGGCAAGGGAAGTGATGGTTTTCCTGAAAGGAATGGGGGCAGGCTCAAGAGGGGCATTGGCAGCCTGGCCCAGGTCTGGCCTCTCACAGTCCCCTCTCAAAACAAGGGCAGCAAACCCGCCCTGCCTGTGCTGTTTCCCTTGCAGACCTGGGGCCCAACAGGGACCAATGCCAAAGAGAAGCAGGTGGCAACTTTCTGGCCGTCCCTGGGGAAAGGTGGCCCTCCCCAAAGCCCCAGAGCCCATTTACCTGGAGCTGTTGAGGATGTGGTGCTGCTTGTGTTTCCAGGGATTGAAGAGCACAACCACACACCTGGGGAGAGGGAGAGGGGAGCACAGCCTTAGCACCCCACTTCAGTGGCCCAGCCTAGACGACCCCACGTTGACAGAGTGCAGCTGGATTCTGGCAGCACTCTTCAGCCTTTCTCCCCTTCTGTAGCCCCACACGGTGCAAGGGCCTGTAGGGAGCCCTGCCTGCCCAGTGCTCTGTGCACCAGCACCATCGGGCCATGCCCCATATTGATGGGGTGGCCAGTCTTCCCAGAGCCCTTGTCCTTACCCCAGGGCAGAGGGCAGAGAGAAGGATGCACATGATTTGGGTAAGAACAGGCCTCAGCTGTGCCCTTGTTTACAGACCTCCTGGTTTCCAGGATAGAGGGATCTCTCATGTCTGCACCCATGTGTGTCCTTGCAAGAGCCAGCCCTCCACATGTTGGATGAGAAAGCAAGTGGAAGGTCAGGGCCCAGGGCCAGGCCTGCAGAGAGACTCAGAGGGATGGAGAGGCAGAAACCTGCCTGAGGAAGGGAACTTCATGGAGCTGCTGGCCCACGTCAGACTCTTTAGCCCAAAGAGCCTGAGCAGTGCCATTCTAACAGCCTCCAGGCTCCCCCTCCAGTTAGTCAGCAATGCTGGGTGAGATTGCATGGAGACTGAAATTCAAGAGTGAACTCGAGAGAGGGAGGCAGGTAAGAGTCAGGGACAAGGAGCTGGGAGCCAACAGCTCGCCAGTGTCTCAGGGGCCATGGCGCTCAGCAGGTTTAGTCCCTCTGCCCAGCTGTCCCCTCTCTTAATTAGCGCTATGCCTACTACTTGCTATTAGCTGGCCACAGCAAGCCTGGAGCCTGCTCCCCCAGGTTAGGGGGTCGACTGTGTAGACAGAGGTGAGACGCAGTAGAAGGCTACTTGTCCCAACACTGCCTTTTACAACAGGAAGCAGACACAGGACCCGCATCTGGACCCCACTGCTTGCAGATGGGAGCAGGAGCTGCAGCACAGGGCTTGGTCTCTTCTGCAGACAGAGGCCTCCGGCTCAGCTCCATGAGCCAGTTCGCTATGCAAATTCCACTGTCAACTAGGGATTCTGGGATCTTGGAGGTGCACCAGGTAAGCTCACAGCTGGCTACCAGGCTGATTGACAGCCTTAGAAGCCTGAGAAACGCCCTCTTCTCCACAGAGCGCCCCCCCGAATCCTTTTTCACCCTCTTTTTTTTGTTCTCTTTTTTATCTCTTTAAACCGATTTGAAGACCCCTGCTCTCCATATTCCTTGAATGGGAAAAACAAGATGACGTTAGAAACACGCAGACACACACCTGCCCAGTTGCTCTGAAGGAGAGTCTAATACATGGGACTGGCCTAACTCCTCTAAAACAGAGCTGCCTGCACAGAGGATGAAAGGAACTGTGCTCAAACACTCAACCACATTCACTGTCGCTGAGTCGAGTCTGACTCATAGTGACCCTACAGAACCCAGCAAAACTGCCCCTGTGGGTTTCCAATACTAACTATCTAGGGCACCACAAAGTGTCATCTTTGTCCTTTGGAGTGCCTGGTGGGGCCTAACTGCTGTCCTTGCCGTTAGAACCCCAACACAGAACCATGACACCCTCAGGTATCTGGGCATCCAAAATTGAGAGATAAGGACCCCTAAGGAATAGAGCCAGGGTTCACAAACAGGGCTTCTGACTTCGGGTCCTTTTTACACACACACACAAACACACACACACACACACACACACACTCACACTCACACCCAAATGCATACCCATACCCTTGCAGAATCTCTGGAAGGCGTCTGACTTCATGTCCTTTTTACACACACACACACACACACACACACACTCACTCACACACCCCTTGCAGGATTACTAGAGGGCTTCTGATTTTGTTTCCTTTTACACACACACACTCACACTAATACTCATACCCAGGCAGAATCACTAGAGGGCTTCTGACATCGTGTCCTTTTTACACGCATACACACCGTTGCAGAATCTCTAGAAGGCTTCTGATTTACTGTCCTTTACACACACACACACACACACACACACACACACTTGCAGAACCTTGGAGGGTTTCTGACTTCGTGTCCTTTTTACACACTCACACACACAAATGCACACATGCAAGCACCCTTGCAGAATATCTGAAGGGATTCTGATTTCCTGTCCTTTTTACACGCACACACCCACACAGACACACACACACCCTTGCAGAATCTATAGAGGGCTTCTGAATTCGTGTTTTTTTACACACACACACACACACACACACACACTCACAATCATACCCTTCCAGCATCTCCTTAGGGCTTCGGACTTCATGTCCTTTTTCCAAACACACACATACATGCACCCTTGCAGAATTTCAGAGGGCTTCTGACTTCGTGTCGTTTTTACACACCCACTCACACTCATACCCTTGAAGAATCTCTCGAGGGCTTTTGACATCTTGTCCTTTATACACACACACACACACACACACACAGACACACACACGCACACCCTTGCTGAATTTCTGGAAGGCTTCTAAAGTCATGTCCTTTTTACATACAAACACACACATCCTTGCAGAATCTGTAGAGGGCATCGGACTTCGTGTCCTTTTCACACACACACACACACACACACATACACATTCACACACATACCCTTCCATAATCTCTGGATGTCTTCTGACTCCGTGTTCTTTTTCCACGCACAAACACACACACACACTCACACCCTTGCAGCATCTCTGGAGAGTGTTTGAACGACCCTGTTGGTCATGGTATGTCGTGTGACTAGAAGTGTATATGAGCAGAGAATCCAGAGGACAATTACTGAAGTCTATAGAGCAGGGGTCAGGGATACACTGCGGGTCTCTCGGTCCATGCATGTGGCTCTGAAGTTAGGAAAGACCATTTGCGAGAAGAGGACATCATGTGGATCTGGGGAAACTCTTCATGACACGGACTGGCACCATAACCGCAACAATGACCTCAAACCTGCCGATGGGCAGGAAGATGGCATAGGATCGGGCAGTTATTTGTCCTATCAGACCTACTGTCAATAGGAGTCAAATTTGACTTACTGGAGACTAACAACAACAACAAGGTCTTTCTATCTATTGATGCATTCAATCTCAACCTCGAACACACAACCTAAGCACTATTTTTCACTTCCCTTCTACAGACAACAGCGCAAAGGGGGTTCAATGATTTGTCCCAGGTCATGGAGCTAGAAGGACATAGAGCCAGGACTGGACAATGGAGCGATCTGACAACAGAGACATTAAACATAAGCAGGGCTTTGTTTCCCACAAAGATCATAGGCATAACCATAATGGACTTGGCACAAGTCCTGCTGCATGGCAACCTTTCAGCAGATAGGTGCTATCTTAGTGCCATCCAGGTGACAGCAAGTCAGCGACTGTATAGGACAGGGTAGAACTGTCTGTGGGTTTTTGACACGAAATATTTACAGCAGTAGAACTCCTCATCTTTCTCCCACAAAAGTCCCTATGATTGTTAGTAATTTGGTCAGAAGTCACTTTAATGGTGACCAAATCCTTCCTTTTTTGGGATTCAACATTATACCCCACTGCTTCTAATAGCTCCTCATCCCAAACCAAAACAGGCATGAGAGAGTTGATTCTGACTCATGGTGCCCCATGTGTGCATTGCATAGGATTTTCAAGACTATAGGCTTTAAGCAGGTTGCCAGGCCTTTCCTCCATGGTGTCCCTGGGTGGGTTCCAACGGCAAATGATTTGTTAAATAGTTAGTTGTGTGGGGAACTGTTTGCCCCTCTTCAGGAACTCCAATATCCTTGCAGCTCTCTATTCACAAAGGACTGTCCTTCCAACCAAGAGTTCAGAGTGCTTGTTTTCTCTCTCTTATTTTCTTTACATCAAGTTGTTTGGGACTCCCCAGGAGCTGGGTCCCAGGGACATATTTATATGTAATTATGACCCTGTCATCTACAACATGATCATGATAAATGGAGAAAAGACTGAAGTGATCAGGGCTATCTTCTTTCTGGAGTCCACAATAAATGATCATGCGAGCCCCGGTCAAGAACTCAAGGGATGTATTGTATTGGGTAAATCTGCTGTTTGAGATCTCTTTCTTTTTTTCTTTTTTTGCAGCTGGGAAAGAGAAAGGGGAGATGGGCTGTTCTCCCAAGTTTGGGTCCCTTCCAGGGCACCCCCCATTCAAACCTGGCCAACTCCACTCGGGAATAGAGTTCCCTGACACTTCTGTAGAACTGCCCTGTGGGAGGACCAATGTCCTAAAGGTTCACAATGGAGAAGACAAGTTTCAAGAGCTATAGCCTAGCCCCTTACAGCCAGAGTGTGACTCAACAAGGGCCCCCACAGGAACTTCCTAGGGATCTTAAGTAGTTGGGGCTTAAGGAGAGTGGCATGGGGCTCTAGCAAGCTAGGAGCCCATCCCAGGATGGGGTTACATATCCCAAGCCCTTGATGGGGAGGCCTCAGGTAATAAGTGGGCCCAATGGAGTTCTGGGTATGTGGGCCTGGGGGAGGTGAACCACCTTTGGGGCTGGACCAACCCAGGGCATCCCAAGTGGGATGGGGTGCAGGGGCCTGGGTAGGGTCCCTCTTCCTCTCCATCCTCCATGGCCAGTCAGGCTAACACAAGATCTTAGATAGGCATGGGGCCTTGGGTAGTGCCCAGATGAGCCATGGGCTAGCTGAGCAGGGGATGTTTCCTGGGTAGGCAGAGGGCCTTGGGCAGGGTCTTTGTGGCAGGCCCAGACCCAGGTGGTCACGGACCTGGAACAGGGATCCCAGGTGTGTGCCCGGCCTGGACTGGACCAAGGTTGGCAAGGGCCCTGATGCAGGTTCCTGGGTGGGCAGCGGGCCCAGGGCAGAGTCTTGGTGGTGAGCAGGCCCAGGGTGGGGGCAGGGGGTCTGGAGTGTGGTCCTGGGTGGGTCAGCTGGGCAGGGCGGGGATCCTGGTGGCTGGCCAGGCGCCTGGTGGGCTGCAGACCCACATCAGGGGTCATGGTGGCAAGGCCCTCCCTGGTGGGCAGGAGTCTGGGAAGGGGCGGGAAGGCTGCACAGGCCACACCTGGTCTTTGAAGTCCTAGGCCTTGTGCATCAGGTCATTATTGCCCATGGAGGCAGTGCGGCTCCGAGGCTAGCTCACAGCCTTCAGAGCGTGGCTCGCTCAGCTCCTGAGCCCTTGACCTCTTTAGGAAGTGCTGGCTGGCTTCCTGTCATGTTCTCAATAGGCTCCAGCTGCTGCCAAGTAGGCCAAGCCTTAAAGGGGCCATGGGCTTCCACCTGTGTGCCCCTCCTCCTCACCCTTAAAGGGGCCGCGTGCTGCCGCCAGAGACCTCTTTCAAAAGTGTTCTTCAAAGTGTTTAAGAGCAAGAATGTTACATTAAGGTGCACCTGACTAAAGCCATCTTAGTCATATTGTCGATGGCCTTCTATGCACGTGAAAGTTGGACATTGAAAAGGAAGATCAGAGAAGAATCAATGCATTTGAATTGGGAGGCTGGTGAAGAATATTGAAAGTACTATGAACTGCCAAAGAACAAACAAATGTGGGTTAGAAGTACAGCCAGAATACTCCTTAGAAGCCAGGATGGTGAGGCTTCCCCTCACGTACCTTGGGCATACTGTTAGGGAGAGACCAGTCCCTGGAGGAGGAAGGACGTCCTGCTTGGTGAAGCAGAGAGGCAGTGAAAATGAGGAAGAACTTCGGCCAATGGATCGACACAGTGGTTCCAACAAGGGGCTCAAACATAAGAACAATTGAGAGGATGGGGCAGGACTGGGTTGTGTTTCGTTCTATTATCCATATGGTGGCTAGGGGTTGGAACTGACTCAATGGCATCTAACAGCAGAAACAATGTCTACACACAGTACTAACAGGACAGGAAGTTTCCCAACCCCTCTCATCTCTCAACCCCAGGAACAGAGATGCCACCTTCCTTCTAGCTGTATTCCCAGTATCTAGAACAGAGCTCAGCAATGAAGTACTTAACAAACCAGAAGTGGCTGTTACTTAGCTCCATGCCTCAGAGGTCTCAGTTCCCAAGACCCGAAACAATGACATCAGTGTTGTTGTTTGTTGCCATCAAGTCGACTTCCAGTTACACCTGCGTCACACCTGCGTACCTAGAATCCCACCTTATGAAAATAAGCCAGAACAATGATTCTTGCCCACGGTGTCTACAGACTATGACTCTCCACTCTGAAGGGATGTCATGTAAATGTTGAACTGCTAGCTCAAAGGTTGACAGTTCAAACCACCAGTTGCTTCAAAGAAAATAATGAGGCTGTCTGTTCCAGTAATGTTGGACAACGTTGGAAAACTTACATAGGATCTCCATGAGTTGGAAGTGACTGGGGAGTAATGGGTTTGATGTACCTGGAATGATGATGCGACCAGAGAAAGAATGAGAGGGAAGTCTGAAAAAGAAGCACCGACCTGCCCTCCATCGGGCTGTTTTGTGATTTTTTTTTGCAGCAGATGGTTCGAAGGGAACAGGGAATGAAGAGGCGGAGTGCATGGCACAGTTGAGGTCTATTTGCCATTCTGACCAAGTGCCTCTGTGAGAAAAGGGGGAGGGGAGGCTTGACCTGGATCTTGGTCAAAGCCCAAGAAAATATATGAATTCCCAGAATGAGAGAGGTTTCCAAAGTCAGGGTAGTAACAGGAGCTGACAGCTCTCACCTCTGACCCTGTGGTCCCTGTTCAAAGAATCTCCTGGACTGGGTGGGAGTTGGGTGGTTAGGCAGAGAGACAAAGAGAGAGTCGAACTAGGAACTCTGGCTCTTTCCCAGCCTGAGCCTGAGCCCCTGAGCCTCCTCAACTCCACTCTCCCCCTTCCCCGGCCCCCCACAGGGACACCTTCCAGAGGTCTTCCTGTACCCATATGTAGGTTTTGGCTCTTCCTGCTTTTGGCTCTGATCAGTGGCAGGGCATTTAAAGGGTGGTTGTGGGATTTGTACAGTTGACATTAGGGTAAATGCGTGATCATTTCTTAAATTTATCCTCCTGCAGCTTTAGGCTGTGTTTCCAAACTCCCTGTCCTCACAGAAGCTCTGCAGAGGGGACAGTGGCTCTGATTCCACCTGGAAGTTCCTGGTTGAGCACATGGATTTCCCATCCCATTCTACCCATGGCACCAGGGGTCAGGGTGCTAGGAGAGGGGCAAATGGGTCCCCAAAGGAGATGTGTGGTGACCACAAAAGTCACCTACCAATTGTACAGGGTGGTGCTTGCCCCTCTCAAGGTGGAAACATACAATTTCGCCTATGCCTCTTCTCTAAAAGCAAGTGGACCTGCTTGCGACATGAGGTTTTGGAAAGTTCTTTCATGGGCCACAAAGAAGTGTGACTGATCCAGAGTCTCAAGCTGATTTCGAGAAGTGTCCAGAGAGTTCGTGGTGAAAGGGGGTAGGGAACTGTGGGGGGCTGTCCAGGGAGTGAACATGGAGTAATTTGAGCCAGACAGAGTAATGAATGGGAGGCAGAATGGCTATGGAAGTAATCTGGGGGACGAGTTTGGATCTGCCTCTGTGGGTTTCTGACACTATAAATTTGTCCATTGTCAGACGGCCTCACCTTTCTCCCTCTCAGAGCAGCTAGTGGGTTTGAACTGCTGGCTTTGAGATTAGTAGCGGGATGCTTAACCCACAGCATCACCAAAACTCCTTAGCAAGAAGGATATTACCACAACCACAGCCACCACCCCTTTTTCCTAATTTTCTGAGAGGAAAGAGTGCTGTCCAGCGTTCAACTCCCTTTAAAGAAAATGGGAGGGCCAGGGTGATGACAGCAGGTGGCTGGAACATCCCAGCCTGGCATCCAGGGCCACCTGGAAAGATCCTCCCTTGTGTTCTCTGTGAAGTAGGCACACTCAAAGACCACAGGACCTCGGTCTCAGCTGTCGACCTCGGGTTTGGGTTTCTTAATTCCTGCTGCTTGGGGAGGGGCTGCTCGATGGAGAGCCTCGTAACTTAGCATCATGGCTGCTCAGACGTGATAACCGTGAGTCATGTAATTTACATTTCATGCACAATTGAAGCAGCTAATGGTGTCATTCTCCAAGGGGGGAACAAGTTGTCAATGTTAATTACATTGCAGGCGTGCTCCCTCTCCTTTGTCCCCATGTGCTCCATGGGAAGTTCCAAGGTAGCAGTCGAGTGGGTGTCCAAGAGAGTGGCTTGGGCTCTCTCCAAGGTGTCAGGGCTGAGGAGTGGTTACAAGGCCAAGAATTATTTCTCTGACTTCGTTGTGGGTGTGTTGGTGCAGTGCGAGTAGAGTTCGCAGCTAAAACAGCCCAGTGATCTCCCCATCCTTTTCTCCCTTGCGTGTGTGTAATTGGGCAGGGCTGGAGGGTGCCTGTTCAATGCTCAAGCTAATTTTGCTTGATAGGGGACAGTGGAGATGATGTGTAGGGAAAAGGAGGCAAAATCCAACCACTCTTAGTCCAGATATCAGCAGACGGTAGAGCTAAGCCTGTAGTCTCTGAGGCTGGTCTGCTGGGATTTAAATTCCAGCTCCCCCTTGGATAACCTGGTTACCCCTGGGCCAGATGGCTTCACCTATCTGTGCATTCGTGTTCTCACCTATAGATGGAAGCTGATGCACTACCAATGGGTCAGTCGATTCCAACTCATAGTGAGCTTGGAGAACAGAGTGGAACCATTCTATAGGCCTTCCCATAGGCTGTGAGTGATACTGGAGCAAATTGACACATCATTCTCATGGGAAGCTGCTGAGGGTTTCGCTGAGCTAGTGGTAAATAGTCAAGGGCTTCTCTATTGCCCCGCCAGCGCTCCTCTTAAAGGGGTTGCAAAAGTCACCAAAACCCCACTTCTCTAGAGTTCATTCAGACTCATAGCAACTCAGCAGGATAAAGTAATAACTGTCCCTGCAGACGTCCGACCCTGAAAATATTTATGAGCTCAGACAGCCTCAACTTGATTCCGAAGAACAGCTGGTGGGTTTGAACCACCGACCTTCTGGTTAGCAGTTCTAATGCTTCACCCACACCTCCACCCGTGGTATGAAATGAGTGAATGTACATGCAATGCTTAGAACACTAGTACATAACATGCACTTAGTAATTGTGAGCTATTGTGGTAGGAGGGGAGTCCAAACACCAAACCAACCTCACTGCCATCGAATCCACTCTGATTCCCCATGACGTGAGTTCTACCCTATAGGACAGGGTCCAACTGCTCCTGTGGGTATTTGAGATTGTAACTTTATAGGATTGGAAAGTTTCATGTTTTTCCCTGAGAGTGGCTGGTGGTTTTGAACTGTTGGCTTTGGGATTAGCAGCCCAATATGTAATCACCCACGCCATTATTAAATGAGAGCTACGAGTTTCTGACATTTTCTGTGAGGTGGTAGAAGTATATGCCATTCCTATATTTAAAAAAGGTAAATCTACTGAAACAGAACAATTGCCATGGCTTTCCAAAGAGAGGAGAGATGTCCATTTTAAGGATATATAGAGCTGTGAGTCATCCCTGGAGAATAAAAATGGTTAAAACACTTGGCCATTAACAGAAACTGAGGAGGTTCAAGCGCACTCAGAAATACCTTGGAAGAAAAGCCTGGCCATGTGTTTCTGAAAGGTTATGCCCATTGAAAGTCCTATGACTCACCATGAATCGCAATCAACTCAGTGTCAAATGGTCATTTTAAATTTCAGGATGGTTCCTGGGCAGAAAGAAAACATTCTAAGTTGTCTATTGAAGAGGAGGTTTGTGAGAGCACCTGGCCCATTCAAACACAACTGATGAGGAACCTCGGTGGGGCCACTGTACACAGACCAGGCCATGCTTTCTCCACATCTGGTTTTGTTGGATGCTGTCAAGTTGGTTTCAACTCGTGGCGACTCTACATACACCCGAAGAAACACTGCCTGCTCCTGTGCCAGCCTCACAATTGTTATGTTTTAGTGTGTTGTTGTAGAAACTGTGTCCATCCATCTTGGTGAGGGTCCTCCCCTTTTGGGCGCCCCCTTACCAAGCATGATGGCCTTTTCCATGATGTTGCTCCTCATAGCTCCTGATGCCCAAGGATGTGAAATGAAGTCTAGCCATCCTTGCCTCTAAGGAGCAATCTGGATACCCTTCTTTCAAGACAGATCTTGCTCCTCAACTGAAATTCTTGCAGAGAGAGTGAAAACATACCTGATTTTCCTAGAGTCTCATATCCCAAAGTGGGCAACACCACCCACCTACTGGGCACAGAAAAAT
The DNA here is from genome assembly GCF_050624435.1 of Tenrec ecaudatus. Taxonomy (NCBI): domain Eukaryota; kingdom Metazoa; phylum Chordata; class Mammalia; order Afrosoricida; family Tenrecidae; genus Tenrec; species Tenrec ecaudatus. The sequence goes on from NC_134540.1 coordinate 127,971,605, forward strand.
CCAGAGATCTACAAAGCAGACATCTACATTTTATCCTGGATGGTAGGCTATAGTACAAAATTATTTCATTTCTGGGGGTCCTGGGTAATTTCTTTTTCTGAAAAGAGGGCAGTAGGCAGAATAAGTTTGGGAACCTTTGGTCTGGAGCAGGAGCTGGAAACCTGTTTTTCTGCCAAGGACCATGTGGTGATTTATAACATCATTCATGGGGCCATACAGGTCAAATATTTAATGAACTCACCCCTAGGGTGATGGCTACAAATGCTTCTCATTGGTGAGATGTGTGATGCTGGCAGCTATTGATTATTTGGGGGGCCCTATACAGCCCTCGGGCCATACATTGGTCTAAGGTAGTGGGTCTCAACCAGTGGGTCACGACACCTTTGGGGGTCCAATGACACTTTCACAGGGGTTGCCTTGTTCATCGCAGTAGCACAATTACAGTGATGAATTAGCAATGAAATAATTTTTATGATCAGGGTAAACACAACCTGAGGAACTGTATGAAAGAATCATGGCATTTGGAAGGTTGAGAAACACTTGTCTAGGGAATGGTTGGGATCTCCATGTAGGCTACACATGAACTTCATAGGCAGTCAGGCAGCGTATCACTTGGGTTTCATTGGAGAGGAAAGAACTATTGATCATGTTTCAAGGACAAACAAATCTGGAAAGAAATGCTATTGTGGATGAAAACAAAACATAAAACAAACTCTTGAAAGATTTCTGTATGCTAGAGATGAATTGCAATCAAGAAAATTAAATGATATCTCTGAGGGTTCCAGCAGAAAACAAACCATGCCGAAGGTTTAATTAAAGAGAGTTTAATGAAGACTATTCACAGTGGTGGGGATGGGCTTAAGAAAGCCAACAAAAGATAAGGAGGCCCCGAGGGTCTAACAAGAGCATAAAGCTGTTGCCACGTGTCCTATGGAATTTTCTCTTCAGCTCTTTGACTTTGTCATTTCTTCTCAATGTCTTAGCTACTCTATGATATAGAGCAATTCTGACTCATAGGAATTTGATACTACTGTCCTCTCCCAATTTCCTTTATTTTCCAACTTCATGTCTGTTAAAATATGCAGTATTGCATCAGATTTCCTATGCTCTAAACCAGTGGTTCTCAACCTTCCTAATTCATTGGCACTATAATGAAGTTCCTGATGTTGTGGTGAACATCCATTCGTAAATTTATTTTCGTTGCTACTTCATAACTGTAATTTTGCTACTGTGAAGGAGAGACCGACCCCTGTGAATGGGTAGCTCAACCCCCAAAGAGGTCCCGATCCACAGGTTGAGAACCGCTGCTCTAAACTAAGAGGTGTTTCTTTAAGATGTAGTTCAGTATATTGTTAGACGCCCAAGTCCTGTTGTTGTTGTTGTTGTTAGGTGCCGTCGAGTGGATTTTGGCTCACAGCAACTCTATGTACAATGTACTGAAACGCTGCCCCGTCCTGTGCATTCCTCACCTTTGTCTTTGCTTGTGCTCATTGTTGCAGCCACTGAGCTATTCCAAATTGTAGGGGCTGCCTCTCCTTTGCTGCCCTTCTACTCTACCAATATCTGTGTCTTCCTCTAGGAAAGTGCTTCTCAACCTTCCTAAATCCACCACACTTTCATACAGTTTCCTTTGTAGTGGTAGACCCCCAATCATAAAATTATATTCTTTGCTACTTCGTAACTCTCGTTTTGTTACAAGTTATGAATAGTGCAACCCTGTAAAGGGTTCGTCTAAGCCCCAAAGGGGTCACGACCCACATGGTGAGAAGCGCTGCTCTAAATTGAGAGGAGTTTCTCTGAAGGTCTATTTCACCATACTGTTAGAAGCTCAAGTCCATTTGTTGTTGTTGTTAGGTGCCGTCGAGTGGGTATGTCTCATAGCAACTCTTTGCACAATACAATGAAACGCCGCCTTGTCCTGTGACATCCTCACAGTGGTTCTCTGCTTGCGCTCCTTGTTGCAGCCACTGTGCTAATGCATCTTGTTGGGGACCACCTCTCTTTTCCTGCCCTTTCATACCAAGATTTGGGACTTCCTCTAGAGCAGTGGTTCTCAACTTTCCTAATGCCATGATATTTTCATACCGAATCTCATTTAATGTTGACCCCCCCAACCATAAAATGATTTCATTGCAACTTCATAACTGTAATTTTGTTACTGTTATGAGTCACGACACCCCTGTGAAATTTTCATTCCAAATCCACAAAGGGGTCGCGACACACAGGTGAAGATCCCCTTCTCTCAACTAAGAGGAGATTCTCTTAAGATAGAATTCAGCATACTGGTAGATGCACAAGATCTGTTGTTATTGGTGTTAGTTACCATCGAGTGGGTTTTGGCTCATAGTAACTCTATGCACAATATAATGAAACACTTTCCCATCCTATGCCATCCTCACAGTGGTTCTTTTGCTTGTGCGCATTGGTGCAGCCACTGTGCTAATCCAACTTTTGGGTAGCTGCCTCTTTTTTGTGGCCTTTCTACTGTACCAAGAGTTGTGTCTTCCTCTAGGGCAGTGGTTGTCAAATTTCCTAATGCCATGACCCTTTCATACAGTTCCTCATGTAGTGGTGACCCCCATCATAACATTATTGTTACTTCATAACTGTAATTTTCCTACAGTTATGAATCATTTCACACCTGTGAAAGGGTCATTCGATCGCCAAGAGTGGTCGCAAACCACAGGTTAAAAACTGCTGGTCTAAACTAAGAGGAGTTTCTCTTAATATCTACTTCACCCTATTGTCAGGAGCACAAGTCCTATAGTTATTGTTAGATTCTGTTGTGTAGCTTTCGACGCCTAGCAACTCTAAGCACAATATGATGGAAAGGTGTCCTGTCCTGCGCCATCCTCCCAGTGGTTTTTTGCTTGCGCGGATTGTTGCAGCCACTGTTGTATTCCATCGTGCTGTGGGCTGCCTCTTTTTGCTGCCCTTCTACTGTACCGAGATCTATGTCTCCCTCTAGGGCAGTGGTTCTCAACCTTCCTAATGTCATGACTCTTTCACACTATTCCTCATGTACTAGTGACCCCCCCCCAATCATAAAATTATTTTCCTTGTAACTGCATAACTATAAATTTGCTATTGTTATGAATCAGGGTACTCATGTGAAATGCTCATTGTTCCCTCCTAAGACGTCATGACCCACAGTTAGAGAACTGTTACTCTACACTAAGAGTTTCTTTTAAAATCTTCAGCATATTGTTAGAGGCACAAATCCTGTTGTTTGGTGCCTTCGAATGGGTTTAGGCTCATACCAACTCTATGCACCATGTAATGAAATGCTTTCTCGTCCTGTGCCTTCCATAGAGTGGTTCTTTTGCTCACACTCATTTTTGCAGCCACTGTGCTAATCCATCTTGTCGGGCACTGCCTCTCTTTTCCTGCCCTTCTGTACCAAGATATATGTCTTTCTCTAGAGCAGTGGTTCTCAACTTTCCAAATGCCACAACCACTTCACACCATTCCTCGTGTAGTGGTGACATCCAACCATAAAATATTTGCATTGCTACATCATAATTGTAATTTTGCTTCTGTTATGGATCAGGCCACCCATGTGAAAGGTTCGTTAGTCTCCTCAAAGGTGCCTGGACACACAGTTTGAGAACCAATGGTCTAAACGAATAGGAGTTTCTCTTAAGGTCTACTTCAGAATATTCTTAGAAGCCCAAGTTCTTTTTATTATTGTTTGGTGCCTTTGAGTGTGTGTTCGCTCATAGCAACTGTATGCACAATATAATGAAACTCGGCCCCATCTCGTGCCATCCTCACTGTGGTCCTTTGCTTGCGCTCACTGCTGCATCTATTCCATCTTGTAGGGGCTGCCTGACTTTTGCAGCCCTTCTGCTGTACCAACATTTGTGTCTTCCTCTAGGACAATGTTTCTCGTACATCCTAATTCTGCGGCCCTTTCGTACAATTCCCAATGTAGTGGTGGACCCCAATCATAAAATTATAATCATTGATATTTCATAACTGTACTTTTGCTACTGTTATGAATCAGGCCATCACTGTGAAGGGGTGTTTCAAAACACCACCCACCTGAAAGTGTTCACGACCCAATGTTGAGAAACCTGCTGTAAACGAAGAAGAGTTGCTCTTAAGATTTACTTCAGCATATTGTTAAACACACAAGCCCTGTTGTTATTGTTGTTAAGTTCCGCGGAGGGGGTTTTGGCTCATCGCATCTCTATGCACAATATCATGAAATGCTTCCCAGACCTGTGCCATCCTGTCAGTGGTTGTTTGCTAGTGCTCATTGTTGGAGCCATATTTGGGGGGGCTGGCTATTTTTTTTGCCCTTCTACTCTACCAAGATTTGTGTCTTCCTTTAGGGCAGTGGTTCTCAACCTTCCTAATGCCACAACATTTTCATACCGTTCCTCATATAGTGCTGACTGCCAAATCATAAAATTATTTTCATTGCAACTTTGTAACTCTAATTTTTCTACTGTTATGACTGTGCGACCACTATGAAAGGTTCATTCATCCCCCAACAGGGGATGACTTTAGGTGCCTTCAAGTGGGTTTTGGCTCATAGCAACTCTATGCAAAATATAACGAAATGCTCCCCCATCCTGTGCATTCCTCACAGTGGTTCTTTGCTTGCGCTGGTTGTTGCAGCCACTGAACTATTCCAAATCGGAGGGGCTGCCTCTCATTTGCTGCCCTTCTACTCTACCAACATTTGTATCTTCCTCTCAGACAGTGGTTCTCAATCTTCCTAAATCCACGACCCTTTCATGCAGTTCCCAAAATAGTGGTGGACCTCCAGTCATACAAAATTTTTACTGATATCTCATAACTGTAATTTTGCTAATCTTATGAATCAGGCAACCCTTGTGAAAGGGTCATTCAACCCACTCACTCCCCAAAAGGGTTCGTGATTCATAGGCTGAGAACCCTGCACTAAACTAAGAGGAGTTTCTCTTAAGATCTACGTCAGCATATTGTTAGACGCTCAAGTTCTTTTTGTGTTGCTGTTAGTTGCCGTCGAGTGGGTTTTGACTCTCAGCAACTCTACGCACAATATAATGAAACGCTGCCCCGTCCTGTGCCGTCCTCACAGTGGTTCGTTGATGGCACTCATTGTTGCAGCCACTGAGCTATTCCATCTTGTAGGTTCTGCCTCTCACTTGCTGCCCTTCTGCAGTACCACGTTTTGTGTATTCCTCTCGGGCAGTGTTTCTGAACCTTCTTAATGTCATGGCTCCTTTATACAATTCTTTATGTTGTGGTGATCCTCCAATAGTAATTTTTTTTCATTGTTACTCCATTACTGTGATTTCACTACTGTTATGAATTGGACAACACCTGTGAGAGGCTCGTATGAAACCCCATAGGGGTCGCGACCCACAAGTTAAGAACCTCTGCTCTAAATTTAGAGGAGTTTCTCTTAAGATCTAGTTCAGCATATTGTTAGAAGTACACGTCCTGTAGTTATTGTCGTTAAGTTCCGTCGAGTGGGTTTTGACTCTTAGCAACTCTAAGCACAATATAATGAAACGCTGCCCTGCCCTGTGCCACCCTCACCGTGCTTGTGTGCTTGGCCTCAGTGTTGCAGCCACTGTGCTAATCCAACTTGTTGGAAACTGCCACTCTCTTCCTTCCCTTCTGTACCAAATTTGTGTCTTGCCCTAGAGAAGTGTTTCTTAACCTTCCTAATGCCACTACCCTTTCATATCGATTCTCATTTAGTGGGGACCAGCAACCATAAAATTATTTTCATTGGTACTTTGTCACTGTAATTGTACTACCGTTATGAATTGGGCCACTCCCGTGAAAGGGTCATTCTACCCTCCCAAGGGGCGCGACCCACAGGTTGAGAAATGCTGCTCTAAAGTTAAAGGACTTTCTCTTAAGTCCAACTTCACCATATTGTTAGAAGCACAAGTCCTGTAGTAATTTTTGTTGAGTGCTGTCGAGTGGGTTTCTGGTCACAGCAACTCTATGCACAATATAATGAAATGCTGCCCAGTCCAATGCCATGCTCAGAGTTGTTCATTTGCCTGTGCTCATTGTTGCAGCCACTGGGCCAATCAATCTTGTAGGGGCTGCCTCTCCTTTGCTGTCCTTCTACTCTACCAAGAATTCTGTCTTCCTCTAGGGAAGTGATTCTCAACCTTCCTAATGCCACGACTCTTTCATACCACTCCTCATGTAGTGGTGACTGCCAAATCATGAAATTATTTTCATTGCTACATCATAACTAATTTTTCCACTTTAATGAACGGTCCACTGCCGTGAAAGGGTCATTCATCCCCCGAAAGGGGTCACGACCCTCAGTTTGAGGCCCGCTGCGCTAAACTAATAGGAGATTCTCTTAAGGTCTACTTAGGTACATTGTTAGAAAAACAAGTCCTGTTTTTTTTTTTTCTTGTGGGTTTTGACTCACAGCAACTCTATGTCAATATAATGAAACACAGTCCCGCCTTGTGCCGTCCTTGCAGTGTTTCTTTGGCTTGTGATTATTGTTGCAGCCACTGTGCTATCCCATCTATATTGGGGCTGAGTCTATTTTGTTGCCCTTCAACTGTATCAAGAACTGAGTCTTCGTCTTGGGCAGTGGTTTTCAACATTCTTACTCACGACCCTTTCATCCAGTTCCTCATATAGTCGTGACAAACCAACCATAAAATTATTTTTGTTGCTACATCATAGCTGTAATTTTGCTACTGCTATAATTCAGGCCACCCCATGAAAGGGCTGTTTGACCCCCTAAGTAGAAACGTCCCACAGGTCGAGAGCCGCTGCTCTAAACGAAGGGGAGATTCTCTTAAGGTCTTCTTCAGCATATTGTTAGAAGCACAAGTCCTGTTGTTATTGTTGTTGGGTGCAGTCGAGTGGGTTTGGCTCATAGCCACTCTCTGCACAATATAATGAAACTCTGGGGTTCTTAAAGGCTTGAAGGCAAACAGGCTGAAATCTAGCTCGGAAGCAACAAAGCCCACAGAGCAGAAGCATGCAAGCCTAAGTGAGCACGAGGTGTTGAAGGGATCAGGTAGCAGACACCAAAGAACAAAAACCATCATTGTGTGATCACCTTCCCCACATAAACGCTGAAGATGAATGTGTGCATAAGTAAGTGTGGTGAAGAAGGCTGATGGTGGCCGGCTATCAAGCGATATAGCGTCCCGGGTCTTAAAGGCTTGAAAGTGAACAAGCAGGCCCAGAAGCAACAAAGCCCACATGGAAGCATCACACCAATATGTGTGATCATGAAAGGCTGAGGGGACCAGTTTTCAAGCAACAAAGGCGGGAGGGGGGATTATATCATCGTGAATGAGGGGAGTGCCTGACGGGGGACCAATGCCCACCTGTAGACAACTGGACATCACTTGGGGAGGGGTAGTGGGAAGGGGATGAGTCACTCAGTGTTCACTGTAGCAATAATGAAACTCACAACCTTCCTCTAGTTATTAAACGCTTCCTCCCCCGACCTCTCATGATCCCAATTCTACCTTGCAAACCTGGTTAGACCAGAAGATACAAGCGGTACAGACGGGAACTGGAAACACAGGGAATCCAGGACAGATGAACCCCCCAGGACCAGCGTTGAGAGTGGCGATACTGGGAGGGAAGTGGGTGTAGAAATGGGAAACCGATCACAAGGATCTACATATAACTTCCCCCCTGGGAGATGGGCAACAGAAAATTGGGTGAAGGGAGACGCCACGCAGTGTAAATAAGAGAAAATAATAATGTATAAATTATTAAGGGTTCATGAGGGAAGAGGTGCAGGGTGAGAGGGGGAGGGGGAAAGGGGAAATGAGCTGATTCCAGGAACCCAAGTGGAAAGCAAATTTTGAGAATGATGAAGGCAACGAATTTATAAGTGTGCTTTACACAATTGGTGTATGAATGGATTGTGATGAGTTGTATGAGCCCCAATAAAATGATTTTAAAAAAGAATGAAATATCTATAAAGGAATGAAGGCAATATATGTACAAAATGCCTGATGCAATCAATATGGATTGCAACAAAAGTTGTAAGAATCTCCAATAAAAGATTTTTAATAAAAATGTATATATATAATAAGTATTTCCTAACTTATATAAATGATTAATAAGAATAAAATTAAGCAGCCTTGGTGTTTTATAGGAAAAAATGATAAAAGAACAAATGAGAGTTTCAGCAGGAAGCAATGGATAGGAAAATATTTTCTCTTATATGAAATGTACATTCTCTTACATGACAACAATCAGAATATGCCATAAGAACCTCAGAACAAATACTAGAATAAAATAGAGGAAAAAATTCCCAACCCTTCAATAAAATGCTATATGCTTTCTATGATTTTCACAAAAGTTCAAATCCTTTAACAAAATATTTTGTTCATTCAAATTTTTAATTACGCATAAATTTATCTCTACTTGCATTACATCTCATAAAAAGGCATAAGAATTGTTTTTGCACTATCTACAACTAAATAGAAGATAGTGAAGGTGAAAAAATAGCTTTCGTGAATGTTGCTTTGAAATACAAATGGCATTGTCCTAAGAAATTTAAATGATTTAATTTTTTTAAATCATTTTATTAGGGGCACATACAACTCTTATCACAATCCATACATACATCAGTTGTGTAAAGCACATCCGTACATTCATTGCCCTCATCATTCTCAAAATATTTGCTATCCACATAAGGCCCTGGCATCATGTGCTCATTTTTCTCCGCCCTCCCTGTTCCCCCCTCACTCATGAACCCTTGATAATTTGTCAGATCTTACATATTTTGTCTTCCTTCACCCACTTTCCTGTTGTCCATACCCCAGGGAGGAAGTTATATGTAGATCCTTTTAACTGAGGTCTCAGAGCAGCTGGGTGTGATGCAGGGGAGGCTCTGGAAGCAGCTGCAGACACTGCGGGAGTTGGCAGCCCAACAGTGAGGGTCACTGCATCCGTGGGTACCAGAAAACTGGCTGGGGTTGCTTATTCCCCTAGATGCTACCCTTGCCTTGAAGAGAAACGTGACAGAGGCATGTAGACATGTGTCAGGAAAAGATGAGGCCTTCACTGTTTCCTCTTCCCACAAACCTTTGAGGAGAGCCTGCAGGGCAGGGGCTCGGCTCCCTGGCTCCAGTCACCTGCCCTTCCCCACAGCCACACCCTCGCCAGCCCCATCTCCCCCTGCCCTGGGTTTGTTTCTTGAATCCAGAGGAGCAGCCTGGGCAAAGACCATGAAAAACCTTGTCCTTCAGGCAGCCCCTTTGATTGGGTCCCTTGTCCTCCAGAGTGTGGACACATGCACACTAACTGTTGGGGGACTCAGGCTGTCACCACAGGGCCCAGGATCTGAGGAGGATGATGGCACTGCAGGGCTTCCTGAGGGAAGCCGAGGACTTGCAGAGCAGGCTGAGCAGACAGCAGCAGGTGGCCAGAGGAGAGAGGACTATGAGCACACCCTAGTGAGGAAGGGGCTAGGGGCAAGGAAGGTGCCCTGGAGCCGAATAAAGACGGGTGGTGGAGGGGGGGGCTGCATGCACAAGGGGCTGATGGGGAACATCAGTCTGGACTGAGGACAGCTGTGGCTTCCTATTCCCCTCTCTGCGTAGAGGGGCAAGTTCTGTGGCTGTCCAGTCCTGCCCTGCCCAGTCACTCACTGAGGTGTCTCACAGCCCACCAGCCAGGGCCCCCTGTGACCCCTCTCCTCTCTTCTCAGCTCCTCTTAACCAAGTTTGCAATGTTTCGGCACCAAGTGAAGATGGGTGGCCACCAGGGGGCAGCCTGCCCCACTAGAGAAGATTCTGCTGGAGTGGCGGCCCAGCACTGCCCCCAGGGCTCAGCAGTGGTGACAGGACCTACAGTGAGTACCAGCAGCCTGGAGCAGAGGTGAGTTTGGGGGAGGTGCTGGGCATGGGTTGGAGGGGCTTCCAGGGAGACCCTTGCTGTGCTTCGGCTCTGCCAAACCCCTGAGAGGTGAACTGGCTTTCTGTGTGCCCACATTGGGGGCCCAGGCCACGTGTTCCAGGGAGCAACTTGTGCAGCCTGGAGCTTGGGACCCCTTACTTAAATGAGAGGCCATGTCGGACCACCTTCAGCAAAGCTCAGCCTTTGAGTTCTGGGCTTCTGGCTTCAGGGCACGGTGAGAACAGCTGCTGGTTCTGGCCCAGCTGCAAGCAGCCTGGCTGTACCTGGCCCTTCTGGGGACTCCAGATAGCACTGGGGAAACTGGGTGCACCGAGAGGCTGGGTTACTTGCTAGAGATCAAGCTAATTAGCAGTGGAGTTGAGACCCGATATGGCCCTCACCATAAAAAGGAAGTGTTTCCTGCCCTGGTGACCCTTGGCCTTCCCTGAGGTCAAGGGTGACCATAGCAGCCACATGAAGAGTGTCAGAAGCAGGGCACAGTGACTGCCTCAACCTCCCCACTCTCCCCCCGCCGGGGCTCTTCCAGTCTTGGCCTAGTGCCTCTATTGCTGGGGAGCAGGCTGGAGAGTACCCCACCCCTGCAGGGCCCACAACCTTCCTAGCAGTGCCAGCGGATCTGAGAAGGCACAGCCTGGCAGTGTGTGGCCAGGCTCCCTGGAAATGGTCCCATTGAAGATCTGGAGAGCAGACCGATTGTTTTCCTTTGATTGTGTTACAGACACCTTACAGGAGAGAAGGACGTTTATAGATCACTGTCTACAGTTTGTGACCTTCAAAGCACTCAAATCATTGCCATCGAGTCGATTTCTATCATCGAGGCCCTGTAGGACAGCACACGACGGCCCCTGCGGCTCTCTGAGGCTGTCACTACGGGAGCAGACAGCCGAGCCACGTCTTTCTGATGGGTTTCAGACTACTGACCTTGCCACGAGCAGCAGCCCGGGGCATGCCTTTTTCTGACCTTGGGTTTGACTAATATATACATACACACATATAATGCACATATATATGAATTTTAATATAGAGGGTTTTGTTTTAAGTGGAAACGTGCAGAGCAGTTTAACAATTTCTACACATTTTGTTTGCAGCCCCCATCATATAACACAGCACTCTTCTTGCCTCCTCCCTGACCCCTCCCTCCCTCCTGAACTTTGTGGGAAAATGCTCCCCTTTGCTCTAGGAAGCACTTGCCTCACAGGTGCCATGCGTTCATTTTATCAGCTAGACTGTTGCTTGGGCAGGGGTGATTCCCGGAGCTGGGCTCTGTTTTGGATTTGAAGGGCCCTGGTTTCGGGGTTCCAGCAGTCCCTGTCAAACTTGTAATGCCCTCTCTTCATGAAGTCAACTTTCATTGGCTTTCAAGCTGTGCACAAGTTGCCAGTTTGAGCTCAACCAGAGCAGTTTGAGGCGGTGGCTGGGCACCATCTAACTCTCCTGGTCTCCAGGACAAGGATGGAGGGCTGTGGTGTTGGTGGTCCGTTAGTCCTGTGGACTGCTTTGCTTCAGTTTTTTATTTTCTTCACTCGTCAACTCCAGAAGGGGAGAGAGGGGATCCTAGTTGCTAGAGGTGGCTTTGCAATGGAGACAAACTTTTTATACTAAAGTGAGATTCTTATGTGACATTTGCATGACTGCAGCAGCCCCTGCTCATCTTCCTCCGTACTCACCCTAGCTGACCACCTTCCTGCCTCAGAGGATGGGGCACTCCCTCTGCCCGTCCACCCTCAGGTCGTCACTTTCAGTCACACAGGATCCTGTGGTATCAATCCCCCCCCTATCAGCCCCACCCCCAGCCTACACAAGGATTACAAACCCTCGCTCCACTCAGATTCTCTGTAGCTAGTGTCACCTCCCCTGTGTTCCTCAGAGTGTGCTCTGCACCCATGAGATTATTGATTGGTTTCCACCCATAGTGACCCTCTGTGTCCCACAGGGCTTGCTCTGGGGGCATCTCTCAGAGGGGGAAACCAGGAGGAGGAGGGGAGGGAGCAGTTGGACAGAAGAAGCTGTGATAGACCCCACAGAGCCAGACTGCCCATGAAGGACAGGACCCTGCGGCTGTTTCCCCGAAGGCGTGCCCCTCAGGGCAGATCAATGCTCTGGAGACCCCACCACAGGAGGAGGCCCTTCGACCCCTCCTCAGTCCCGCCCTCCACACCCTCACCTACATTTGGAGCTGGGTGAGCTTCTCCTCCTGGCCCGCCAGCTGCCTTTCTAAGTCCTGGTGTTAGGCATGTAGCCCTCAAAGGGGCGGATTCCTGCTCACCCCACAGTCAGGGTCTAGCAGGGGGTCCTCTCAGGAGGCCAGCCAGACCTAGGCCTGACCCAGCATTCCCCACAGCTCCTCCTGGTCCTGGCTCACCTGACAGTGTTCCTGGTGAAGGGCCCAGGCCGTCCGGAACTCCTGCAGCTGCCTGTCCAGCTGCCAGAGACACTGTGACCAAGGGGGGCAGAGGGCTGTTGGGAGGGGCGCAGGGTGTCGCCTGGGTGGGGCAGGGCTGGGTTACTGTGGAGCAGGGAGAAGCAGGAAAGGGAGCTCTGGCCACGCACCAACCTGGCCCTAGCCCTCAGCGCGCACATCTCTGGGGCCATGACATGGCTGGTGTCCAGCAGCTGCTACCCCGCCGGCCGCACTGCCTGGGCTCTCAGGCAGAGCACCTGCTCCAGTGTCTCCGTGGCCCCAGCTGGCCCTTCTGAGCATATAGACTAGCGGCTGCTTCTCTTGAGCCCGAGTGCTGGGTGGGGGATAGGGCATGGGAACAGGTCTCAGGGCCAGAGGGCAGAACAGGGAGGAGGCAAGGAAGAGCTGGGTGCCTCCACCCGCATGGAACAGAGCAAGCCCCCATCCAGGTGGGGTGGCACATACAGCAGTTATTGGCAGTGCCTGAGGAAGGCGTGGCCATGGGCTACCCACCCAAGCTGCTGGCTCTGCTCCCATGCCTTCATGTCCAGGTGGCCCAGGCCTCCTGCACCTCAGCCAGCTGCCTGGCCAGGCCCTCCTGGACCGCAGGGTGTACCTGGATGGCCTCCATCCCCATCTGAACCACCACCTCGTCCACAGCCACCAGCTCCCTCTGTAGCTGGCAGAGAACAGGCTGAATGCTCCTCCACCCAGGACTCTGCAGGCCATCCTGGCTGTACCCAAGCCTAGGTCAAGTCCAGGCCCGTCACCCCCCATCCCAGAGGGGGCAGGGGCAGGGTGCAGTCCTGCCTGGGGTCAGCTGGGGGTGAGGGCTCCTCATCCATCCATTGCCTACAAAGAGGGGTTCTTGCGGGGGGAGGGACTGGGGCCCTCCCCTGCAGGAGGCGGTTCTGGCGCTGCAGGACCTCCACAGACACCAGGCCATGGCCAAGGACAGCACCCACCACCAGGACCACCTTCTGCATGTGGCCCCACAGCTCGAGCGCCGCCTTGTGGAAGTCGAGGCACAGCGGGAAGGAGGGCCAGCAACTTTCTCCCTGAGAACAGGGCCACCTCCTTTTGAGCAAAGACTGTGGCTTGGGGATTTTTGGGGCGTTAACACTGAGGGAAATAGGACGAAGACTCTATTCCCTAACTTATAACAGGGAGAATCTGGAAAGCTGGTATTCCACGGTAGGAAAGCCTCTACTTTGGTAAGTTAGAGGTAAAGTCCAAGTACATTATCCTGCTTTAAAAATCATTCCCACTGATTCTCCGTTAACAGCTAGGCTGCCTTAATGTGAGCACATGGCTGATTGTATCTCTTTGTAGAAGCAGATATGATCCTTTTGCCCTCTATTCCCACCATGACACCCAGCCCCCCTTGTAGCTTCCCCCAATGCAGGTATTAGCTTTCCTCACCTTGGTGAGCTCAAGTACAGGGGCCTTACGATAGATACCGCCCACCTTGTGACCCATGTCACTACTGAAGAGATGTGTCTCCAGGCTCCCTATACACGTCCCAAGATAGCAAAGGTTCCACTTCTCCCAGTTCCACGTGGTCCATCAAGAGGAGCTGAAGTGAGCATGCCTAATAAAACATATCTGACTCTGTATTGTATTCTCTCGCCCCTGTCTTTCCTGTCCTCTGTGACTTTACCGTGACCTTTACCTATTATCATCGCTGTACATTCGTGCCTTCTGGTCCTTCGGTGGTTAGAAGATGGTTTCCTATAATCACAGCAGGTTCCTGATGAGGCCCGGGGGCCACAGGCAGGGCCTGAGGGAGGAAAGGGTCTTGACACGCATGTTGGGAGGAAGGCAAAAAGATGGGGAGCCCTGAGCACATGAGGACGGGGGCTCAGGGAGCGAGTGGTCTGCCTGTCAGGGGGTCTGCCTGTAGCACCTCCAACAGTCAGTGAGGAGAGGGCTGGCCCCAGGGCCACCCAGTCCCAGGATTTTGGTTGCAGGACCAGTCAGGTGCTCAGTGCACTGAGACACCAGATCCTGAGCAAGGAGGGTGTGGGGAGGGGAGGCAGGGAGCTCTTAGAGTGGCAGTCAGTAAGAAGACCAGCAGGGCCTGTGCCCCCAAAGAAACTGCAGCCCGTGCTCAGGGAGCATTGGGAGAGCCCACTTCGTGCTCCTGCCACAAGGAGTGACCTGTGCTGAAGGACTCCAAACTGGGGGCAGGAAGGAGTGTGGTTTTACGGGGAAGGCTGATTGATGCTGGGAGCTGCAGTCAGCCATGCCCCTTCATATACACATGCGCACACGAGAATACACACAGAAGTACGCATGCACACACCCACATGCCCACCCCTACACATGAGCACACACACACACACGCACACACATCTGGGGTAGGCCCCTGTGTCCCGAGCCCCTTGGCTGTCGCTGGCCTGTCCCTCTGGGCACCCACCTCTGTACGGGCTTTCATTGCCTTGTCCAGCCTCACCCATGTGGCCTCAACGCAGCTCCTGTGGACTTGACTCTGGGCCATGGAGCTGGGAGAGGCGAGTTCCAGGGCACCTGCCAGCTCCTTCTGGGCCTGCACCCTGGCAGATTCACACTCTGCCCTTTCTCCAGGAAGACCTTGAACTTCTCTTCCAGCATCTGCCAAAGGTGGGGCTGGAGAGGGTCAATGTGGTTGGGGTTCAGGCAGCTCCTAAAACTCATGAAAGGGCCAGCTGGCCCCAACAGCTCCCACATCCCTCAGCCCTGGTTCTAGAACTCTGCAGGGCATCTCCTGCCCCCTCAGCCCACCCAGCATCTACTCTACCCTCCGTTCCTCCATCCACTTTCCCGGCACGACTCACTTCCACACCCTCCAGGTCCTGCCCACATTGTCTCTGGAGACGGCCCGAGTTCAGGGAACCCAGGGCAGCCCCTGCTGTCTGCGGCCTGTGGAGGAGGCAAAGCTGGGTCGGTGGATCAGGGAGCCAGGTCACAAAGCCCACTTAACAGGGTCACTTTCACAAGCCAGGGGCTCCCTGCACCTGCAGGGGCGTTCTGGGAAGAGTTGAGCTGGGCTGATGATACCCTGGACAGCCCCAGGCTGACCCAGGTCACAGTAAAAGCTACTGCATTTCCAGCCCAGATGGAGCTTAGGCGAGATAACGATTTGCCCATGATCCTAGCCCAGTGGCTGACCCGGAGTCTCAGGGGCCCTGCATTTGCTGCATGCAAGAACCATGGAGGGGTGCAGCTTCTACCTTTGAAGGGTGTGCAGTCTCCTCCAAACACACAGCATGCCTGGGTGGCACACAACGTGGCTACCTGCGGAGTGCCGGGCTTTAGAATGACCCCACCTGCTGACTCATGGGGATCCTCCAGAGGATTTGCAAGCCAGTAAATCTTTCCAGGAGCAGGGAACCTCTTCTTTCTCCTGAGGAGCAGTTAGTGGGACTGAACCAGGCAACAGCCCAACACTTCCTAAGCAGGCCTCCTGGAGCATTGTTAGAGCAAGGGGTAACCTGCTAGTGATAATGGGCTCCTGGGAGGAGAGTTTGCAGAAAGGCCTGAAGCGCTGAGCAAGATCTCAGGACGGTGGCCCTCTGGGAGCTTAGGACAAGTTCTAAACCCAGCCAGGAAGCTGAAGGGCTGACCAGACAGTAGCTGTTGGGGAGGAATGAGCATGCTGGGATAACTGCTGACACCCGCCTGGGGGCAGGGCTTCCTGGTTGGAGTTGTGGGAGCTGACTCAGGCCAGACCCCACCTGCTCTGAGACGCTGAGGCCACCCTCAAAGTTCACAGCCAACTGTCTCACGTGCTCGTCCGTATCCAGGTGGGTGCCTGGGGGAGGGGGTAGCTTCTGCAAGTTCTGCCACCCCAGGCCCAGAGTCCCACCATCAATGCCCGGGCCCTTGGCCACCATGCTGTCTCAGGAGAAAGCCACAAGCCTCCCTGATGCTTTGTCCCACTGGGTGGAGGGCCCCCTGAGGAGACATGGATCGCACCAATGAATCACACAATCTTCCTCTGACCACTTGAGGCCTCCTCACCCCCCACTATCATCACCCCAGTGCGCTTCCCAATCTGGACTAGAGTCCATAGGTATTAGCAAGAGATAAAACTCACAACACATGGAACCCAGGAACAGGAATGGGAATAGAGATAACAAAAGGGTAGGGGGAAGGCGGGTAGAGGATGGAAGGATGGGGAACTGATAGCAATGAATGACATATAACCACACACCCCTCGCAGGGAGAAGAGCAACAGAAAGCTGAGGATAAAAGAGACAATGGTCGATGTGAGATATGAAAATAATAACAATCTATAATCTATCAAGGAAACACGAGTGGGGAAGGAGGAAAAAAAGGGGAGCTGATCCCAAGGGCTCAATAGAAAGTAAATGTCTAGAAAAGAATGATTGCAATATACGTATGACTATGTCAGATACAATTGGTGTATGGATTATAACAAGAGTTGTAAGAGCCCCCAATAAGAACACACTGAGGATGGCGAAATGCACCACTGAAAACCTTATGCTAATCATTGATACACTGTCAGGTAGTAGAGGACTAGAAAAACTAGGCAGAACCTTGTCAGAAAGAGGACCAGATGACGAACACTTTTGGTCAGATTAAAGGGGAGGATCAGTGACAAAGAGCCAGGCCTTTTGCAGGATGCATGGCCACGGGAGCTGCAAAGATGTGTTCAAACATCAGAAAGATATGAGGGTGGCCCAGGACTGGCAAGCCTTTCCTTGTCCTGTACTTTGGGGTTGCTTTGAAGCACACCAACTGGACAGCACCTACCAACAAGACTAACCGAGGAAGAGGAAGCCACTATGATCCCAGAAACAGACATCACTAGGACGTGTCAGGAGACTTTTATAAAGGTAACCATGCCTGGCCCTTCATCACAGAAAGCTGGGGAAGCACCATTGTCCTGGTTTACCAGACGTTCCCCAGATAAATTACTGTCCAGCTGCCCATAGGAAGGAGAAATACCTATAGTCATGACGGAAGGGAGGTTCACTCCGCTATGGGAATGTGCTAATCTGTGCACTTAAATGTTGAAATCCACAGACACACGTGTATAAAAGAGAGTTGTAATTAAATATTAAATGCACATCAAGAAAACTTCCCTAAAAGATATTTTTAATCTCATAAGCCCACCATTATGCCATAGGCCCCCCAGAATCCACAACTATCTACAAAAGAGATGGAATGAGGCTGACTGCTAGTAAGAGCCAAGTCAGAGAAAGGAAAATAATCTCATATTTGGTGGGCATCTGCATATAGCTGGGGAGCACCCAAAGCTGTTTCACGTAGATAATGTGGCATCTGCTCAGATATGTCTGAGTGAACGTGAGGTTTGGAAGGAGTAGCATTTAACTGGCTAAGGCATCATCTCCCTTTACTGAATTTCAAAATCAAGATGCTCAAGAACTTGCAATGCTAAAGTGACCAATGCATGAATCATTCCGCCCTTCAATTAACACCACCTGTGCATTTTGGACATTTGGCGTGATAAGCTAACAATATCAGTGAGCATAACATGTTGTGAAAAACAGGAATATACAGAAAGCTCCATTGTTTAATGGAATTATTGTATACGGGAACCTGCAGGATGTAAAATTTCCCATAAAAATCTGATGATGGAAAATGACAATGCCCCTTCACCAAAAAACAAACAAACAAAACACCATATTGAGGCACTCTCAAAATGAAAAACGTAAATCTGGGTGAGGCAACACGGAAGGCAGCCTGTGAAACGCGACATTTTATGATTTCCTTCACATTCAAGTAGTTGAAAATCTAAGGCATGAGCTGAGAATAGTAAAACTGTTTAAGGCTCCATAATCGGTGCAGGGGAAACACCACAATAATTGCCTCTTCCTTAATATACTTGAATCTGCTGGAGTTACATTTGGAGGTGAGATAGGGGAAACTGTTTGAATTACAATAGTACGGAAGTAAAAGCAATTGTACACTGTGAGAAGGTGAAGTGTTTTCACTGGAATCGGTTGTCTGAATGACACCCACCTGGAGCTTTTATTGTTTTTTTTCAGTTGTAGCTTTTGATTCTGTGTCTTCTCTTCTGCAGGCTAGTTTTGCAGGGTATTGGCTGCTCTTTCTAGACTTTTGACAAACTCTTAGTCTGCAGGTTTAAGGTCTGGTGCTGGCTGCACTTTTGTCCATGGGAAGGAGAGGGACACAGAATCAAAGGGTTTTTTCAGATTGTCTATGTGTCCTAACGTAGATGTCAGACAGAACAGTCTGGTTCCGGTAGTTGCCATCTGCCTGGGACTGAGTTTTGGCAGCATGAGAAGAATGATAGGGATAAAAGTGATGGAAACAGAAGCAAGTATCTTTAATATATTGATGCCTTCAGACTCCAGCCTGGACACTGATCCTTTCTGGGGACTTTATATGCAGTCTCCCCTAACTCCAAAACAGTTCTGAGGAGTCGGTGATTGTGACTGATAGGAGTGCTCACTGCCTAGATATCACATTTCGTAGGTCTGCATGGGGCTATTTCATGTCAAGCGGTGGCTTAGTGTGCCTCAATCAGTGTTTCCACCCAAATTCCTAGGCTTCGGAAGTTCCCAGTACCCTGTGTCCTGCAGTCTCTTTTACTCAATAACCCTGGTGTTTATAATTTATAACCACGTTTTCATTTGTGTAGATCAAAAAAACTTGTTATTTAATAATGTGGTTTATGGAAATTGAAAAAATAACCCATAAGAAACTTATTTGTCTGAAAAAAAAAATAATGCCAGTTTGCAAGGAAATGTCTGGATAAGCTGAGTAGGCAGTAATAGAGCCGGCTCAAAGTTGGCAGCCAAGCACTTGCTTCATTGAATGTGTGTTACTATCCACTGTGTTGGACGTGAATTAGCATCATGAAAGAGGTTCCTGAAAGGTCCCCAAATCACTATTCCAAGGATTTAAACCATACTTTCCCCCATTATATTTAACCTCCAGATAATTCAAGCTTTTATAAAACAGGTCAATTTCACATTCAGTTCATCATCCCACAAATCAATTGGCTCATATCAGTTCAAAGACCCAGAACACAATCTCTGTGTTGTGCTCTAGTATAGTTATGATGAGCTTCATTATAACCATCTGCTTCATTTTCTTTTTTTAGAAAGTTTACCATAAATAGCATGCACTCATGCTATACCACACACCTCTGATGCCATTGTAGTTGTAAGTTGACATCCAATGTATTCAAGCTCCATAACGGTGATATATGTAAATCAAGGTGGTGGGAGTCCCCCATCCAGAGATTTTTCACTTTTTTTAATATTAAAAAACACACACAACATTGGTTTCTCTTGTTAATTTCTTACAATTTTTAAAAAGATGCTCCGTTACTGTTTTGTTGGTGTTTTTATATTTTGTGTTTGTTTTTATGTTTTACATATTTTGTATAAGTAGGGAATTTATAGGGAAATATGTACTTTAAGGAATAAATTTTAAGAATTAAAATATATTTTATTTTAAATAAATTAATGGATCTTTGATTTTACAGCTAAATCACTGATTATATATTTGCAGAGCAGATTTACAGGATGAAAGAAAATTCTATCAAGAGTGTTACCTTTGACTTCAAAGCCTTCCTAATAAAGTCTTTTAACTACATGTGGAAAAAAATAAGAAAAGAAAACCTAGAATCATGAGGTATTAGACTTCCGTCAGGAGTGCCTCTTGACAGAATCGTCGGGATGGGGCCGGTCATAACTCAGGACTGAGTACCTTTCATCCAAAAAGTTACTGTGGGGTAGATTCCAAGTCGTGAAACTACCATTTGTGCAGAGGCAAACTGAACCTAGTGAGATAGGGGCTGCAAGGCTGTGTGAGGGTTCAAAAGCAGACCACCCCGTCTGCCTTCTGAGGTACCACCATATGGGTTCAGATGATCGTTTAAGTTAAGATTTGAGCACTTAACTGTTTGTGCCACCCAGAGATGGCATGGAGGAAAATAGCTTTTCACTGTTTAGTGTCTTTCCCAAACAGAAATGGGTGCTTACTTCTGTCCTGCCTTTTCTTATATTAGTTGTGTTAGTCTGAGTACATAAGGGAAATAAATCCACTGAAACTGAAATGTATAAAAGAGAGCTTTAGATAAAGGGTAAATGCACATGGAGAAAAAATCCCAAACCAGTGCAGCCCAAGTCTACAAGAACAACATTAGCGCATATGTCACACCCCAGTCCACTATGTCCTCCTCCAACTTAACAAACACATGCAGTGAGGGTAGCTGCAGGTGGAAAGAACTGCCCATCTGGGTTTCTGAGGTTGTTACCTCTTAACTCGAATTAAAAGTGCCTTTTGTGCGCCTGGAGCGGATTTTGTTTGTAACCACTCAGCCACGAGGGCTCCATCTCCTTGTGCAGGAGTACTCGTGATTTATTATCTAACCCAATGCTACTCCAAGGGTGGTACATTGGCCGGTAATAAACAGTGAACTGTTTCTTATCTGTCCATTTGTAGCTAGGTACAGAAAAGAAGGCCAGAGTACAGGTCACTGCTATTTCCAATTCCAGCAATGTCATGTAAAGGGCAAAGCGCGCAGCAGGGATTCTAGACTAAGGACACACTGAGCATGACGAAATACACCACTGTAAACCTTATGCTAATCATAGAACCACTGTCAGGTAGTGGAGGACTAGTAAACCAAGGCAGAACCTTGTCAGAGAGAGGGCCAGATGACGAACACTTCTGGTCAGATTAAAGGGGAGGGCCAGTGACAAAGTGCCATGTCATTTGGATGATGCATGGCCACGGGCGCTTCAAAGATGGGTTCAAACATCAGAAAGATATGAGGGTGGCCCAGGATTGGCAAGCCTTTCCTTGTCCTGTACATTGGGGTTGCTTTGAAGCAGACCAACTGGATAGCACCTACCAAGAGGACCAACCGAGGAAAAGGAAGCCTGTATGATCCCAGAAACAGACATCACGAGGACGTGTCAGGAGACTTTTATAAAGGTAACCAATGGCCAGGCCCCTCATCACAGAAAGCTGGGGAAGCACCATTGTCTTGGTTTACCAGACGTTCCCCAGAAAAATTACTGTCCAGCCGCCCATAGGAAGGAGAAATACTTATAGACATGACAAAGGGAGGTTCACTCAGTAATGGGAATGTGTCAATCTGTGCGCTTTAGATGTTGAAATCCACAGACACACGTGTATAAAAGAGAGTTGTAATTAAATATTAAATGCACATCAAGAAAGCTTCCCTACAAGATCTTTTTAATCTCATAAGCCCACCATTATCACATAGGCCCCCCAGAATCCACACAGTCATCAAACATCTACAAAAGAGATGGAATGAAGCTGACTGCTAGTAAAAGCCAAGTCAGAGAAAGCAAAATAATCTCATATATGGTGAGCATCTGCATATAGCTGTGGAGCACCCAAAGCTGTTTCATGTAGATAATGTGGCTTCTGCTCAGATATGTCTGGGTGTACGTGAGGCTTGGAAGCAGTAGCATTTGACTGGCTAAGGCATGATCTCACTTAACTGAATTTCAAAATCAAGATGTTCGAGAACTTGCAATACTAAAGTGACCAATGCATGAATCATTCCGCCCTTCAATTAACACCACCTGTGCATCTTGGACATTTGGCATGATAACCTAGCAATATCAGAGAGCAAAACCTGTTGTGAAAAACAGGAAGATACAGAAAGCTCTATTGATTAATGTAATGATTGTATACGGGAACCTGCAGGATGTAAAATTTCCCATCAACAACTGATAATGGGAAATGATAATTCTCTTTGACACCCCCAAAAAAACCCATGCTGACGCACTCTAGAAATGAAAAACATAAATCTGAGTGAAGCAACACAGGAGGCAGTCCGTGAAATGTGGCATTTTATGATTTCCTTCACATTCAAGTTCTTAAAAATCTAAGGCATAAGATGAGAATAGTCAAACTGATTGAGGCTACAATAATCGGTGCAGGGGAAACACCAGAATAATTGCCTCTTCCTTAATATACTTGAATCTGCTGGAGTTACATTTGGAGGTGAGATTTGGAAACTGAACTACAATAGTACGGAAGTAAAAGCAATTTTACACTGTGAGAAGCTCAAGTGTTTTCACTGGAATCGGTTGTCTGAATGACACCAACCTGGAGCTTTTTTGTTTTTTTTTTTTCAGTTGTAACTTTTGATTATGTGTCTTCTCTTCTGCAGGCTAGTTTTGCAGGGTATTGGCTGCTCTTTCTAGACTTTTGACAAACTCTTAGTCTGCAGGTTTAAGGTCTGGTGCTGGCTGCACTTTTGTCCATGGGAAGGAGAGGTACACAGAATCAAAGGGTTTTTTCAGATTGTCTATGTGTCCTAACGTAGATGTCAGACAGAACAGTCTGGTTACTGTAGTTCCCATCTGCCTGGGACTGAGTTTTGGCAGCATGAGAAGAATGATAGGGATAAAAGTGATGGAAACAGAAGCAAGTATCTTTAATATATTGATGCCTTCAGACTACAGCCTGGACACTGATCCTTTCTGGGGACTTTATATGCAGTCTCCCATGACTCCAAAACAGTTCTGAGGAATCGGTGATTGTGACTGAGTAGGAGGGCTCACTGCCTAGATATCACACTTCGTAGGTCTGCATGAGGGCTATTCCACCTCAAGCGGTGTCTCAGTGTGCCTCAATCAGTGTTTCCACCCAAATCCCTAGGCTTCTGAAGTTCCCAGTACCCTGTGTCCTTCAGTCCCTTTTACTCAATAACCCTGGTGTTTATACTTTATAACCACTGAAAAAATAAGCCATTACAAACTCATTTGGCTAACAAAAATAATGCCAGTTTCTAAGGAAATGTCTGGATAGGCTGAGTAGGCAGTAATAGATCCCGTTCAAGGTTGGCAGCCAAGCACTTGCTTCATTGAATATGTGTCACTATACACAGTGTTCAAAGTAAATTGTCATGAAACAGGTTCCTGGAAGGTCCCCAAATCACTATTCCAAGGATTGAAACCATACTTTTCTCCATTCCATTTAGCCTTCCAAATCATTCAAGCTTTTAAAAAACACGTCAGTTTCACACTCAGTTCATCAGCCCACAACTCAATTGACATATCAGTTCAAAACCCAGAAAACACAATCTCTGAATTGTTCTGTATTATAGTTATGATGCGCTGCATTATGACCATCTGCCTCTCTTTCTTTTTTTAGAAAGTTTACCATAAGTAGCATGCACTCATGCTATACCACACACCTCTGATGCCATTGTAGCTGTAAGTTTATATCCAATGTATTTAAGGCCCACAGACTGATGACGGTGAGATATGTAAAGCCAGGGCGTAGGATTCCCCCATCCTAAAATTTTTCACTTTTTTTTAATATAAACACAGACACAAAACATTGGTTTCTCTTGTTAGTTTTTTAAATTTTTTAAAAGCTGCTCAGTTACTGTTTTGTTGGGGATTTCATATTTTGTGTTTGTTTTTTTATTTTTACCTCTTTGTATAAGTAGGGAATTTATAGGGAAATATGTACTTTATGGAATAAATTTTAAGAAGAAAAATGTATTAAATTTAAATAAATTAACAGATCTTTGATCTTACAGCTCAATCACTGATTATATATTTACAAAGCCGACTTAAAGGATGAAAAAATTTCTATCAAGAGTGTTACTTTTGACTTCAAAGCCTTCTTAATAAAGTCTTTTAACTACCTGTGGAAAAAAATAAGAAAAGCAAAGCAAGAATCATGAGGTATTTGACTTCGATCAGGACTGCCTCTTGACAGAATCATCAGGATGGGGACTGTCATAACACAGGACTGAGTACCTTTCATCCAAACAGTTACTGTGGGGTAGATACCAAGTCATGGAACTAACAGGTTTGCAGAGCCAAACTGAACCGTGTGAGATAGGGGCTGCGAGGCTGTGTGTGGGTTCAAAAGCAGACCACCAGGTCTGTCTTCTGAGATACCAACTTATGGGCTAAGATAATCGTTTTAGTTACGAATTGAGCACTTAACAGTTTGTTCCAACCAGAGAGGGCATGGAGGAAAATAGCTTTTCACTGTTTAGTGTCTTTCCCAAACGGAAACGGGTGCATATTTGTGTCCTGCCTTTTCTTATATTAGTTGTGTTAGTCTGAGTACATTAGAGAAATAAATCCACAGAAACTGAAATGCATAAAAGAGAGCTTTAGATAAAGGGAAAATGCACATGGAGAAAAAAAATCCCAAACCAGTGCAGCCAAAGTCTACAAGTCCAACATTAGCACATATGTCCCTCCCCAATCCACAATGTCCTCTCCATCTTAACAAACACATGCTGTGATGGGGGCTGCAGGTGGAAAGAACTGCCCATCTGGTTTTCTGAGGTTGTTAACTCTTTACTGAAATTAAGAGCGACTTTTGTGCGCCTGGAGCGACTAGTGTTTGTAACCACTCAGACAAGAGTGCTCCATCTCCTTGTGCATGGCTACACGTGATTTAATATCTACCCCAATGCTGCTCCAAGGGTGGTACATGTGCCGGTGATAAACTGTAACCTGTTTCAAATATGTCCATTTGTAGCAAGGCACAGGAAGGAAGGTCAGAGTGCAGGTCCCAGCTATTTCCAATGCAAGCAATGTCATGTAAAGGGAAAAGCATGCAGCAGGGTTTCTAGACTAAGGACACACTGAGGATGACGAAATACACCAATGAAAATCTTATGCTAATCATGGAAACACTGTCAGGTAGTGGAGGACTAGTAAAGCAAGGCAGAATCTTGTCAGAGAGAGGGCCAGATGACGAACCCTTCTGGTCAGATTAAAGGGGAGGGCCAGTGACAAATGGCCATGCGGTTTGCACGATGCATGGCCATGGGGGCTGCAAAGATGGGTTCAAACATCAGAATGATATAAGTGTGGCAAGGGACAGGCAAGCCATTCCTTGTCCTGTACATTGGGGTTGCTTTGAAGCAGACCAACTGGATAGCATCTACCAACAAGACCAACCGAGGAAGAGGAAGCCTCTATGATCCCAGAAACTGACATCACTAGGACATGTCAGGAGACTTTTACAAAGGTAACCAATGGCCTGGTCCCTCATCACAGAAAGCTGGGGAAGCACCATTGTCCTGGTTTAACAGACGTTCCCCAGATGAATTACTGTCCAGATGCCCATAGGAAGGAGAAAATATCTATAGACATGATGGAAGGGAGGTTCACTCCGCTATGAGAATGTGTTAATCTGCGCAATTTAGATGTTGAAACCCACAGACACACGTGTAAAATAGAGAGTTGTAATTAAATATTAAATGCACATCAAGAAAACTTCCCTAAAAGATCTTTTTAATCTCATTAGCCCACAATTATTCCACAGGACTCCCAGAATCCACACAGTCTTCAACCATCTACAAAAGAGATGGAATGAGGCTGACTGCTAGTAAAAGACAAGTCAGAGAAAGCAAAATAATCTCCTATTTGGTGGGCATCTGCATATAGCTGTGGAGCACCCAAAGCTGTTTCACGTAGATAAAGTGGTTTCTTCTCAGATATGTCTGAGTGTACGTGAGGCTTGGAAGCAGTAGCATTTAACTGGCTAAGGCATCATCTCACTATAATTAATTTCAAAATCAAGATGCTGGAGAACTTGCAAAGCTAAACTGACCAATGCCTGAATCATCCCGCCCTTCAATTAACACCACCTGTGCATCTTGGACATTTGGCATGATAAGCTTACAATATCAATGAGCATAACCTGTTGTGAAAAACAGGAAGATACAAAAAGCTCCATTGTTTAATGTAACTATTGTATACGGGAACCCGCAGGATGTAAAATTTCCCATCAACAACTGATGATGGGAAATAATAATGCTCTTTGACCCCCCTTAAATCCCATATTGAGGCACTCTAGAAATTAAAAACATAAATCTGGGTGAGGCAACTCAGAAGGCAGCATGTTTAACGCGACATTTTATGATTTCCTTCACATTCAAGTAGTTGAAAATCTAAGGCATGAGCTGAGAATAGTAAAACTGTTTGAGGCTCCATAATCGGTGCAGGGGAAACACCACAATAATTGCCTCTTCCTTAATATACTTGAATCTGCTGGAGTTACATATGGAGGTGAGATATGGGAAAATGTTTGAATTACAATAGTATGGAAGTAAAAGCAATTTTACACTATGAGAAGCTCAAGTGTTTTCATTGGAATCGGTTGTCTGAATGACACCCACCTGGAGCTTTTTTTTTTTTCAGTTGTAGCTTTTGATTCTGTGTCTTCTCTTCTGCAGGCTAGGTTTCCAAGTTATTGACTGCTCTTTCTAGACTTTTGACAAACTCTTAGTCTGCAGTTTTAAGGTCTGGTGCTGGCTGCAGTTTTGTCTATGGGTGGGAGAGCGACACAGAATCAAAGTGTTTATTCAGATGGTCGATGTGTCCAAATGTATAAGTAAGATGGAACAGTCTGGTTCCGGTAGTTGCCATCTGCCTGGGACTGAGTTTTGGCTTCATGAGAAGAATGATAGGGATGAAAGTGATGCAAACAGAAGCAAGTATCTTTAATATATTGATGCCTTCAGACTCCAGCATGGACACTGATCCTTTCTGGAGAATTTATATGCAGTCACCCCTGACTCCAAAACAGTTCTGAGGAGTTGGTGATTGTGATTGAGTAGTAGGGCTCACTGCCTAGATACCACACTTCGTCGGTCTGCATGAGGGCTATTCCACCTCAAGCGGTGTCTCAGTGTGCCTCAATCAGTGTTTCCACCCAAATCCCTAGGCTTCTGAAGTTCCCAGTACCCTGTGTCCTTCAGTCCCTTTTACTCAATAACCCTGGTGTTTATACTTTATAACCACCTTTTCATTTGTGGAGCTCAAAAACAAATTTGTTATTAAATAATATGGTTTATGGAAAATGAAAAAATAAGCCATTACAAACTTATTTGCCTAACAAAAATAATGCCAGTTTCTAAGGAAATGTCTGGATAGGCTAAGTAGGCAGTAATAGAGCCGGTTCAAGGTTGGCAGCCAAGCACTTGCTTCATTTAATGTGTGTCACTATCGACGATGTTGGAAGTAAATTGTCATGAAACATGTTCCTGGAAGGTCCCCAAATCACTATTCCAAGGATTGAAACCATACTTCTCCCCATTCCATTTAGCCTTCCACATCATTCAAGCTTTTAAAAAACAGGTCAATTTCACACTCAGTTTATCAGCCCACAACTCAATTGACTTATATCAGATCAAAACCCAGAAAACACAATATCTGAGTTGTGCTGTATTATAGTTATGATGAGCTACATTATGACCATGTGCCTCTCTTTTTTTTTAGAAAGTTTACCATAAGTAGCATGCACTCATGCTATACCACACACCTCTGATGCCATTGTAGCTGTAAGTTTATATCCAATGTATTCAAGGCCCACAGACTGATGACGGTGAGATATGTAAAGCCAGGGGGTAGGATTCCCCCATCCTAAGATTTTTCACTTTTTTTTTAATATTAACACAGACACAAACCATTGGTTTCTCTTGTTAGTTTTTTATAATTTTTAAAAAGCTACTCAGTTACTGTTTTGTTGGGGATTTCATATTTTGTGTTTGTTTTTATTTTTTACCTCTTTTGTATAAGTAGGGAATTTATAGGGAAACATGTACTTTATGGAATAAACTTTAAGAAGCAAAATGTATATAAATTTAAATAAATTAACAGATCTTTGATCTTACAGCTCAATCACTGATTATATATTTACAAAGCCGACTTAAAGGATGAAAGAAAATTCTATCAAGAGTGTTACTTTTGACTTCAAAACCTTCTTAATAAAGTCTTTTAACTACCTGTGGAAAAAAATAAGAAAAGCAAATCAAGAATCATGAGGAATTTGACTTCGGTCAGGAGTGCCTCATGACAGAATCGTCAGGATGGGGCCTGTCATAACACAGGACTGAGTAAGTGTCATCCAAACAGTTACTGTGGGGTAGATTCCAAGTCATGGAACTACCAGGTTTGCAGAGCCAAACTGAAGCGTGTGAGATAGGGGCTGCAAGGCTGTGTGTGGGTTCAAAAGCAGACCACCAAGTCTGTCTTCTGAGGTACCACCATATGGGCTCAGATGATCGTTTTAGTTACGAATTGAGCAATTAAATGTTTTTGCCACCCAGAGATGACATGGAGGAAAATAGCTTTTCACTCTTTAGTGTTTTTCCCAAACGGAAACGGGTGCTTCCTTGTGTCTTGCCTTTCTTATCTTAGTTGTGTTAGTCTGAGTACATTAGAGAAATAAATCCACAGAAACTGAAATGTATAAAAGAGAGCTTTAGATAAAGGGTAAATGCACATGGAGAAAAAAATACCAAACCAGTGCAGCCAAAGTCTACAAGTCCAACATTAGCCCATATGTCACACACCAATCAACTATGTCCTCCTCCTACTTAAGAAACACATGCAGTGATGGTGGCTGTAGGTGGAACGAACTGCCCATCTGGTTTTCTGAGGTTATTAACTCTTTACTGGAATTAAGAGCGCCTTTTGTGCACCTGGAGCGGCTAGTGTTTGTAACCACTCAGAATCGAGGGCTCCATCTCCTTGTACAGGACTACTCGTGATTTATTATCTACCCCAATGCTGCTCCAAGGGTGGTACATGGGGCGTTGATAAACTGTGAATGTTTAAAATCTGTCCATTTGTAGCTAGGTACAGAAAGAAAGCTCAGAGTGCAGGTCCCAGCTATTTCCAATGCCAGCAATGTCATGTAAAGGGCAAAGCACGCAGCAGGGTTTCTAGACTAAGGACACACTGAGGATGACGAAATACACCAATGAAAATCTTATGCTAATCATGGAAACACTGTCAGGTAGTGGAGGACTAGTAAAGCAAGGCAGAATCTTGTCAGAAAGAGGGCCAGATGACGAACACTTCTGGTCAGATTAAAGGGGAGGGCCAGTGACAAAGAGCCAGGCCGTTTGCAGGATGCATGGACATGGGGGCTGTAAAGATGGGTTCAAACATCAGAAAGATATAAGGGTGGCCCAGGACTAGCAAGCCATTCCTTGTACTGTACATTGGGGTTGCTTTGAAGCAGACCAACTGGATAGCATCTACCAACAAGACCAACCGAGGAAGAGGAAGCCTCTATGATCCCAGAAACTGACATCACTAGGACAAGTCAGGAGACTTTCACAAAGGTAACCAATGGCCTGGTCCCTCATCACAGAAAGCTGGGGAAGCACCATTGTCCTGGTTTAACAGACGTTCCCCAGATGAATTACTGTCCAGATGCCCATAGGAAGGAGAAAATATCTATAGACATGATGGAAGGGAGGTTCACTCCGCTATGAGAATGTGTTAATCTGCGCAATTTAGATGTTGAAACCCACAGACACACGTGTAAAATAGAGAGTTGTAATTAAATATTAAATGCACATCAAGAAAACTTCCCTAAAAGATCTTTTTAATCTCATTAGCCCACAATTATTCCACAGGACTCCCAGAATCCACACAGTCTTCAACCATCTACAAAAGAGATGGAATGAGGCTGACTGCTAGTAAAAGACAAGTCAGAGAAAGCAAAATAATCTCCTATTTGGTGGGCATCTGCATATAGCTGTGGAGCACCCAAAGCTGTTTCACGTAGATAAAGTGGTTTCTTCTCAGATATGTCTGAGTGTACGTGAGGCTTGGAAGCAGTAGCATTTAACTGGCTAAGGCATCATCTCACTATAATTAATTTCAAAATCAAGATGCTGGAGAACTTGCAAAGCTAAACTGACCAATGCCTGAATCATCCCGCCCTTCAATTAACACCACCTGTGCATCTTGGACATTTGGCATGATAAGCTTACAATATCAATGAGCATAACCTGTTGTGAAAAACAGGAAGATACAAAAAGCTCCATTGTTTAATGTAACTATTGTATACGGGAACCCGCAGGATGTAAAATTTCCCATCAACAACTGATGATGGGAAATAATAATGCTCTTTGACCCCCCTTAAATCCCATATTGAGGCACTCTAGAAATTAAAAACATAAATCTGGGTGAGGCAACTCAGAAGGCAGCATGTTTAATGCGACATTTTATGATTTCCTTCACATTCAAGTAGTTGAAAATCTAAGGCATGAGCTGAGAATAGTAAAACTGTTTGAGGCTCCATAATCGGTGCAGGGGAAACACCACAATAATTGCCTCTTCCTTAATATACTTGAATCTGCTGGAGTTACATATGGAGGTGAGATATGGGAAAATGTTTGAATTACAATAGTATGGAAGTAAAAGCAATTTTACACTATGAGAAGCTCAAGTGTTTTCATTGGAATCGGTTGTCTGAATGACACCCACCTGGAGCTTTTTTTTTTTTCAGTTGTAGCTTTTGATTCTGTGTCTTCTCTTCTGCAGGCTAGGTTTCCAAGTTATTGACTGCTCTTTCTAGACTTTTGACAAACTCTTAGTCTGCAGTTTTAAGGTCTGGTGCTGGCTGCAGTTTTGTCTATGGGTGGGAGAGCGACACAGAATCAAAGTGTTTATTCAGATGGTTGATGTGTCCAAATGTATAAGTAAGATGGAACAGTCTGGTTCCGGTAGTTGCCATCTGCCTGGGACTGAGTTTTGGCTTCATGAGAAGAATGATAGGGATGAAAGTGATGCAAACAGAAGCAAGTATCTTTAATATATTGATGCCTTCAGACTCCAGCATGGACACTGATCCTTTCTGGAGAATTTATATGCAGTCACCCCTGACTCCAAAACAGTTCTGAGGAGTTGGTGATTGTGATTGAGTAGTAGGGCTCACTGCCTAGATACCACACTTCGTCGGTCTGCATGAGGGCTATTCCACCTCAAGCGGTGTCTCAGTGTGCCTCAATCAGTGTTTCCACCCAAATCCCTAGGCTTCTGAAGTTCCCAGTACCCTGTGTCCTTCAGTCCCTTTTACTCAATAACCCTGGTGTTTATACTTTATAACCACCTTTTCATTTGTGGAGCTCAAAAACAAATTTGTTATTAAATAATATGGTTTATGGAAAATGAAAAAATAAGCCATTACAAACTTATTTGCCTAACAAAAATAATGCCAGTTTCTAAGGAAATGTCTGGATAGGCTAAGTAGGCAGTAATAGAGCCGGTTCAAGGTTGGCAGCCAAGCACTTGCTTCATTTAATGTGTGTCACTATCGACGATGTTGGAAGTAAATTGTCATGAAACATGTTCCTGGAAGGTCCCCAAATCACTATTCCAAGGATTGAAACCATACTTCTCCCCATTCCATTTAGCCTTCCACATCATTCAAGCTTTTAAAAAACAGGTCAATTTCACACTCAGTTTATCAGCCCACAACTCAATTGACTTATATCAGATCAAAACCCAGAAAACACAATATCTGAGTTGTGCTGTATTATAGTTATGATGAGCTACATTATGACCATGTGCCTCTCTTTTTTTTTAGAAAGTTTACCATAAGTAGCATGCACTCATGCTATACCACACACCTCTGATGCCATTGTAGCTGTAAGTTTATATCCAATGTATTCAAGGCCCACAGACTGATGACGGTGAGATATGTAAAGCCAGGGGGTAGGATTCCCCCATCCTAAGATTTTTCACTTTTTTTTTAATATTAACACAGACACAAACCATTGGTTTCTCTTGTTAGTTTTTTATAATTTTTAAAAAGCTACTCAGTTACTGTTTTGTTGGGGATTTCATATTTTGTGTTTGTTTTTATTTTTTACCTCTTTTGTATAAGTAGGGAATTTATAGGGAAACATGTACTTTATGGAATAAACTTTAAGAAGCAAAATGTATATAAATTTAAATAAATTAACAGATCTTTGATCTTACAGCTCAATCACTGATTATATATTTACAAAGCCGACTTAAAGGATGAAAGAAAATTCTATCAAGAGTGTTACTTTTGACTTCAAAACCTTCTTAATAAAGTCTTTTAACTACCTGTGGAAAAAAATAAGAAAAGCAAATCAAGAATCATGAGGAATTTGACTTCGGTCAGGAGTGCCTCATGACAGAATCGTCAGGATGGGGCCTGTCATAACACAGGACTGAGTAAGTGTCATCCAAACAGTTACTGTGGGGTAGATTCCAAGTCATGGAACTACCAGGTTTGCAGAGCCAAACTGAAGCGTGTGAGATAGGGGCTGCAAGGCTGTGTGTGGGTTCAAAAGCAGACCACCAAGTCTGTCTTCTGAGGTACCACCATATGGGCTCAGATGATCGTTTTAGTTACGAATTGAGCAATTAAATGTTTTTGCCACCCAGAGATGACATGGAGGAAAATAGCTTTTCACTCTTTAGTGTTTTTCCCAAACGGAAATGGGTGCTTCCTTGTGTCTTGCCTTTCTTATCTTAGTTGTGTTAGTCTGAGTACATTAGAGAAATAAATCCACAGAAACTGAAATGTATAAAAGAGAGCTTTAGATAAAGGGTAAATGCACATGGAGAAAAAAATACCAAACCAGTGCAGCCAAAGTCTACAAGTCCAACATTAGCCCATATGTCACACACCAATCAACTATGTCCTCCTCCTACTTAAGAAACACATGCAGTGATGGTGGCTGTAGGTGGAACGAACTGCCCATCTGGTTTTCTGAGGTTATTAACTCTTTACTGGAATTAAGAGCGCCTTTTGTGCACCTGGAGCGGCTAGTGTTTGTAACCACTCAGAATCGAGGGCTCCATCTCCTTGTACAGGACTACTCGTGATTTATTATCTACCCCAATGCTGCTCCAAGGGTGGTACATGGGGCGTTGATAAACTGTGAATGTTTAAAATCTGTCCATTTGTAGCTAGGTACAGAAAGAAAGCTCAGAGTGCAGGTCCCAGCTATTTCCAATGCCAGCAATGTCATGTAAAGGGCAAAGCACGCAGCAGGGTTTCTAGACTAAGGACACACTGAGGATGACGAAATACACCAATGAAAATCTTATGCTAATCATGGAAACACTGTCAGGTAGTGGAGGACTAGTAAAGCAAGGCAGAATCTTGTCAGAAAGAGGGCCAGATGACGAACACTTCTGGTCAGATTAAAGGGGAGGGCCAGTGACAAAGAGCCAGGCCGTTTGCAGGATGCATGGACATGGGGGCTGTAAAGATGGGTTCAAACATCAGAAAGATATAAGGGTGGCCCAGGACTAGCAAGCCATTCCTTGTCCTGTACATTGGGGTTGCTTTGAAGCAGACCAACTGGATAGCATCTACCAACAAGACCAACCGAGGAAGAGGAAGCCTCTATGATCCCAGAAACTGACATCACTAGGACATGTCAGGAGACTTTTACAAAGGTAACCAATGGCCTGGTCCCTCATCACAGAAAGCTGGGGAAGCACCATTGTCCTGGTTTAACAGACGTTCCCCAGATGAATTACTGTCCAGATGCCCATAGGAAGGAGAAAATATCTATAGACATGATGGAAGGGAGGTTCACTCCGCTATGAGAATGTGTTAATCTGCGCACTTTAGATGTTGAAACCCACAGACACACGTGTAAAATAGAGAGTTGTAATTAAATATTAAATGCACATCAAGAAAACTTCCCTAAAAGATCTTTTTAATCTCATTAGCCCACAATTATTCCACAGGACTCCCAGAATCCACACAGTCTTCAACCATCTACAAAAGAGATGGAATGAGGCTGACTGCTAGTAAAAGACAAGTCAGAGAAAGCAAAATAATCTCCTATTTGGTGGGCATCTGCATATAGCTGTGGAGCACCCAAAGCTGTTTCACGTAGATAAAGTGGTTTCTTCTCAGATATGTCTGAGTGTACGTGAGGCTTGGAAGCAGTAGCATTTAACTGGCTAAGGCATCATCTCACTATAATTAATTTCAAAATCAAGATGCTGGAGAACTTGCAAAGCTAAACTGACCAATGCCTGAATCATCCCGCCCTTCAATTAACACCACCTGTGCATCTTGGACATTTGGCATGATAAGCTTACAATATCAATGAGCATAACCTGTTGTGAAAAACAGGAAGATACAAAAAGCTCCATTGTTTAATGTAACTATTGTATACGGGAACCCGCAGGATGTAAAATTTCCCATCAACAACTGATGATGGGAAATAATAATGCTCTTTGACCCCCCTTAAATCCCATATTGAGGCACTCTAGAAATTAAAAACATAAATCTGGGTGAGGCAACTCAGAAGGCAGCATGTTTAACGCGACATTTTATGATTTCCTTCACATTCAAGTAGTTGAAAATCTAAGGCATGAGCTGAGAATAGTAAAACTGTTTGAGGCTCCATAATCGGTGCAGGGGAAACACCACAATAATTGCCTCTTCCTTAATATACTTGAATCTGCTGGAGTTACATATGGAGGTGAGATATGGGAAAATGTTTGAATTACAATAGTATGGAAGTAAAAGCAATTTTACACTATGAGAAGCTCAAGTGTTTTCATTGGAATCGGTTGTCTGAATGACACCCACCTGGAGCTTTTTTTTTTTTCAGTTGTAGCTTTTGATTCTGTGTCTTCTCTTCTGCAGGCTAGGTTTCCAAGTTATTGACTGCTCTTTCTAGACTTTTGACAAACTCTTAGTCTGCAGTTTTAAGGTCTGGTGCTGGCTGCAGTTTTGTCTATGGGTGGGAGAGCGACACAGAATCAAAGTGTTTATTCAGATGGTCGATGTGTCCAAATGTATAAGTAAGATGGAACAGTCTGGTTCCGGTAGTTGCCATCTGCCTGGGACTGAGTTTTGGCTTCATGAGAAGAATGATAGGGATGAAAGTGATGCAAACAGAAGCAAGTATCTTTAATATATTGATGCCTTCAGACTCCAGCATGGACACTGATCCTTTCTGGAGAATTTATATGCAGTCACCCCTGACTCCAAAACAGTTCTGAGGAGTTGGTGATTGTGATTGAGTAGTAGGGCTCACTGCCTAGATACCACACTTCGTCGGTCTGCATGAGGGCTATTCCACCTCAAGCGGTGTCTCAGTGTGCCTCAATCAGTGTTTCCACCCAAATCCCTAGGCTTCTGAAGTTCCCAGTACCCTGTGTCCTTCAGTCCCTTTTACTCAATAACCCTGGTGTTTATACTTTATAACCACCTTTTCATTTGTGGAGCTCAAAAACAAATTTGTTATTAAATAATATGGTTTATGGAAAATGAAAAAATAAGCCATTACAAACTTATTTGCCTAACAAAAATAATGCCAGTTTCTAAGGAAATGTCTGGATAGGCTAAGTAGGCAGTAATAGAGCCGGTTCAAGGTTGGCAGCCAAGCACTTGCTTCATTTAATGTGTGTCACTATCGACGATGTTGGAAGTAAATTGTCATGAAACATGTTCCTGGAAGGTCCCCAAATCACTATTCCAAGGATTGAAACCATACTTCTCCCCATTCCATTTAGCCTTCCACATCATTCAAGCTTTTAAAAAACAGGTCAATTTCACACTCAGTTTATCAGCCCACAACTCAATTGACTTATATCAGATCAAAACCCAGAAAACACAATATCTGAGTTGTGCTGTATTATAGTTATGATGAGCTACATTATGACCATGTGCCTCTCTTTTTTTTTAGAAAGTTTACCATAAGTAGCATGCACTCATGCTATACCACACACCTCTGATGCCATTGTAGCTGTAAGTTTATATCCAATGTATTCAAGGCCCACAGACTGATGACGGTGAGATATGTAAAGCCAGGGGGTAGGATTCCCCCATCCTAAGATTTTTCACTTTTTTTTTAATATTAACACAGACACAAACCATTGGTTTCTCTTGTTAGTTTTTTATAATTTTTAAAAAGCTACTCAGTTACTGTTTTGTTGGGGATTTCATATTTTGTGTTTGTTTTTATTTTTTACCTCTTTTGTATAAGTAGGGAATTTATAGGGAAACATGTACTTTATGGAATAAACTTTAAGAAGCAAAATGTATATAAATTTAAATAAATTAACAGATCTTTGATCTTACAGCTCAATCACTGATTATATATTTACAAAGCCGACTTAAAGGATGAAAGAAAATTCTATCAAGAGTGTTACTTTTGACTTCAAAACCTTCTTAATAAAGTCTTTTAACTACCTGTGGAAAAAAATAAGAAAAGCAAATCAAGAATCATGAGGAATTTGACTTCGGTCAGGAGTGCCTCATGACAGAATCGTCAGGATGGGGCCTGTCATAACACAGGACTGAGTAAGTGTCATCCAAACAGTTACTGTGGGGTAGATTCCAAGTCATGGAACTACCAGGTTTGCAGAGCCAAACTGAAGCGTGTGAGATAGGGGCTGCAAGGCTGTGTGTGGGTTCAAAAGCAGACCACCAAGTCTGTCTTCTGAGGTACCACCATATGGGCTCAGATGATCGTTTTAGTTACGAATTGAGCAATTAAATGTTTTTGCCACCCAGAGATGACATGGAGGAAAATAGCTTTTCACTCTTTAGTGTTTTTCCCAAACGGAAACGGGTGCTTCCTTGTGTCTTGCCTTTCTTATCTTAGTTGTGTTAGTCTGAGTACATTAGAGAAATAAATCCACAGAAACTGAAATGTATAAAAGAGAGCTTTAGATAAAGGGTAAATGCACATGGAGAAAAAAATACCAAACCAGTGCAGCCAAAGTCTACAAGTCCAACATTAGCCCATATGTCACACACCAATCAACTATGTCCTCCTCCTACTTAAGAAACACATGCAGTGATGGTGGCTGTAGGTGGAACGAACTGCCCATCTGGTTTTCTGAGGTTATTAACTCTTTACTGGAATTAAGAGCGCCTTTTGTGCACCTGGAGCGGCTAGTGTTTGTAACCACTCAGAATCGAGGGCTCCATCTCCTTGTACAGGACTACTCGTGATTTATTATCTACCCCAATGCTGCTCCAAGGGTGGTACATGGGCCGTTAATAAACTGTGAATGTTTAAAATCTGTCCATTTGTAGCTAGGTACAGAAAGAAAGCTCAGAGTGCAGGTCCCAGCTATTTCCAATGCCAGCAATGTCATGTAAAGGGCAAAGCACGCAGCAGGGTTTCTAGACTAAGGACACACTGAGGATGACGAAATACACCAATGAAAATCTTATGCTAATCATGGAAACACTGTCAGGTAGTGGAGGACTAGTAAAGCAAGGCAGAATCTTGTCAGAAAGAGGGCCAGATGACGAACACTTCTGGTCAGATTAAAGGGGAGGGCCAGTGACAAAGAGCCAGGCCGTTTGCAGGATGCATGGACATGGGGGCTGTAAGATTGGTTCAAACATCAGAAAGCTATAAGGGTGGCCCAGGACTAGCAAGCCATTCCTTGTCCTGTACATTGGGGTTGCTTTGAAGCAGACCAACTGGATAGCATCTACCAACAAGACCAACCGAGGAAGAGGAAGCCTCTATGATCCCAGAAACTGACATCACTAGGACATGTCAGGAGACTTTTACAAAGGTAACGAATGGCCTGGTCCCTCATCACAGAAAGCTGGGGAAGCACCATTGTCCTGGTTTAACAGACGTTCCCCAGATGAATTACTGTCCAGATGCCCATAGGAAGGAGAAAATATCTATAGACATGATGGAAGGGAGGTTCACTCCGCTATGAGAATGTGTTAATCTGCGCACTTTAGATGTTGAAACCCACAGACACACGTGTAAAATAGAGAGTTGTAATTAAATATTAAATGCACATCAAGAAAACTTCCCTAAAAGATCTTTTTAATCTCATTAGCCCACAATTATTCCACAGGACTCCCAGAATCCACACAGTCTTCAACCATCTACAAAAGAGATGGAATGAGGCTGACTGCTAGTAAAAGACAAGTCAGAGAAAGCAAAATAATCTCCTATTTGGTGGGCATCTGCATATAGCTGTGGAGCACCCAAAGCTGTTTCACGTAGATAAAGTGGTTTCTTCTCAGATATGTCTGAGTGTACGTGAGGCTTGGAAGCAGTAGCATTTAACTGGCTAAGGCATCATCTCACTATAATTAATTTCAAAATCAAGATGCTGGAGAACTTGCAAAGCTAAACTGACCAATGCCTGAATCATCCCGCCCTTCAATTAACACCACCTGTGCATCTTGGACATTTGGCATGATAAGCTTACAATATCAATGAGCATAACCTGTTGTGAAAAACAGGAAGATACAAAAAGCTCCATTGTTTAATGTAACTATTGTATACGGGAACCCGCAGGATGTAAAATTTCCCATCAACAACTGATGATGGGAAATAATAATGCTCTTTGACCCCCCTTAAATCCCATATTGAGGCACTCTAGAAATTAAAAACATAAATCTGGGTGAGGCAACTCAGAAGGCAGCATGTTTAACGCGACATTTTATGATTTCCTTCACATTCAAGTAGTTGAAAATCTAAGGCATGAGCTGAGAATAGTAAAACTGTTTGAGGCTCCATAATCGGTGCAGGGGAAACACCACAATAATTGCCTCTTCCTTAATATACTTGAATCTGCTGGAGTTACATATGGAGGTGAGATATGGGAAAATGTTTGAATTACAATAGTATGGAAGTAAAAGCAATTTTACACTATGAGAAGCTCAAGTGTTTTCATTGGAATCGGTTGTCTGAATGACACCCACCTGGAGCTTTTTTTTTTTTCAGTTGTAGCTTTTGATTCTGTGTCTTCTCTTCTGCAGGCTAGGTTTCCAAGTTATTGACTGCTCTTTCTAGACTTTTGACAAACTCTTAGTCTGCAGTTTTAAGGTCTGGTGCTGGCTGCAGTTTTGTCTATGGGTGGGAGAGCGACACAGAATCAAAGTGTTTATTCAGATGGTCGATGTGTCCAAATGTATAAGTAAGATGGAACAGTCTGGTTCCGGTAGTTGCCATCTGCCTGGGACTGAGTTTTGGCTTCATGAGAAGAATGATAGGGATGAAAGTGATGCAAACAGAAGCAAGTATCTTTAATATATTGATGCCTTCAGACTCCAGCATGGACACTGATCCTTTCTGGAGAATTTATATGCAGTCACCCCTGACTCCAAAACAGTTCTGAGGAGTTGGTGATTGTGATTGAGTAGTAGGGCTCACTGCCTAGATACCACACTTCGTCGGTCTGCATGAGGGCTATTCCACCTCAAGCGGTGTCTCAGTGTGCCTCAATCAGTGTTTCCACCCAAATCCCTAGGCTTCTGAAGTTCCCAGTACCATGTGTCCTTCAGTCCCTTTTACTCAATAACCCTGGTGTTTATACTTTATAACCACCTTTTCATTTGTGGAGCTCAAAAACAAATTTGTTATTAAATAATATGGTTTATGGAAAATGAAAAAATAAGCCATTACAAACTTATTTGCCTAACAAAAATAATGCCAGTTTCTAAGGAAATGTCTGGATAGGCTAAGTAGGCAGTAATAGAGCCGGTTCAAGGTTGGCAGCCAAGCACTTGCTTCATTTAATGTGTGTCACTATCGACGATGTTGGAAGTAAATTGTCATGAAACATGTTCCTGGAAGGTCCCCAAATCACTATTCCAAGGATTGAAACCATACTTCTCCCCATTCCATTTAGCCTTCCACATCATTCAAGCTTTTAAAAAACAGGTCAATTTCACACTCAGTTTATCAGCCCACAACTCAATTGACTTATATCAGATCAAAACCCAGAAAACACAATATCTGAGTTGTGCTGTATTATAGTTATGATGAGCTACATTATGACCATGTGCCTCTCTTTTTTTTTAGAAAGTTTACCATAAGTAGCATGCACTCATGCTATACCACACACCTCTGATGCCATTGTAGCTGTAAGTTTATATCCAATGTATTCAAGGCCCACAGACTGATGACGGTGAGATATGTAAAGCCAGGGGGTAGGATTCCCCCATCCTAAGATTTTTCACTTTTTTTTTAATATTAACACAGACACAAACCATTGGTTTCTCTTGTTAGTTTTTTATAATTTTTAAAAAGCTACTCAGTTACTGTTTTGTTGGGGATTTCATATTTTGTGTTTGTTTTTATTTTTTACCTCTTTTGTATAAGTAGGGAATTTATAGGGAAACATGTACTTTATGGAATAAACTTTAAGAAGCAAAATGTATATAAATTTAAATAAATTAACAGATCTTTGATCTTACAGCTCAATCACTGATTATATATTTACAAAGCCGACTTAAAGGATGAAAGAAAATTCTATCAAGAGTGTTACTTTTGACTTCAAAACCTTCTTAATAAAGTCTTTTAACTACCTGTGGAAAAAAATAAGAAAAGCAAATCAAGAATCATGAGGAATTTGACTTCGGTCAGGAGTGCCTCATGACAGAATCGTCAGGATGGGGCCTGTCATAACACAGGACTGAGTAAGTGTCATCCAAACAGTTACTGTGGGGTAGATTCCAAGTCATGGAACTACCAGGTTTGCAGAGCCAAACTGAAGCGTGTGAGATAGGGGCTGCAAGGCTGTGTGTGGGTTCAAAAGCAGACCACCAAGTCTGTCTTCTGAGGTACCACCATATGGGCTCAGATGATCGTTTTAGTTACGAATTGAGCAATTAAATGTTTTTGCCACCCAGAGATGACATGGAGGAAAATAGCTTTTCACTCTTTAGTGTTTTTCCCAAACGGAAACGGGTGCTTCCTTGTGTCTTGCCTTTCTTATCTTAGTTGTGTTAGTCTGAGTACATTAGAGAAATAAATCCACAGAAACTGAAATGTATAAAAGAGAGCTTTAGATAAAGGGTAAATGCACATGGAGAAAAAAATACCAAACCAGTGCAGCCAAAGTCTACAAGTCCAACATTAGCCCATATGTCACACACCAATCAACTATGTCCTCCTCCTACTTAAGAAACACATGCAGTGATGGTGGCTGTAGGTGGAACGAACTGCCCATCTGGTTTTCTGAGGTTATTAACTCTTTACTGGAATTAAGAGCGCCTTTTGTGCACCTGGAGCGGCTAGTGTTTGTAACCACTCAGAATCGAGGGCTCCATCTCCTTGTACAGGACTACTCGTGATTTATTATCTACCCCAATGCTGCTCCAAGGGTGGTACATGGGCCGTTGATAAACTGTGAATGTTTAAAATCTGTCCATTTGTAGCTAGGTACAGAAAGAAAGCTCAGAGTGCAGGTCCCAGCTATTTCCAATGCCAGCAATGTCATGTAAAGGGCAAAGCACGCAGCAGGGTTTCTAGACTAAGGACACACTGAGGATGACGAAATACACCAATGAAAATCTTATGCTAATCATGGAAACACTGTCAGGTAGTGGAGGACTAGTAAAGCAAGGCAGAATCTTGTCAGAAAGAGGGCCAGATGACGAACACTTCTGGTCAGATTAAAGGGGAGGGCCAGTGACAAAGAGCCAGGCCGTTTGCAGGATGCATGGACATGGGGGCTGTAAGATGGGTTCAAACATCAGAAAGCTATAAGGGTGGCCCAGGACTAGCAAGCCATTCCTTGTCCTGTACATTGGGGTTGCTTTGAAGCAGACCAACTGGATAGCATCTACCAACAAGACCAACCGAGGAAGAGGAAGCCTCTATGATCCCAGAAACTGACATCACTAGGACATGTCAGGAGACTTTTACAAAGGTAAACAATGGCCTGGTCCCTCATCACAGAAAGCTGGGGAAGCACCATTGTCCTGGTTTAACAGACGTTCCCCAGATGAATTACTGTCCAGATGCCCATAGGAAGGAGAAAATATCTATAGACATGATGGAAGGGAGGTTCACTCCGCTATGAGAATGTATTAATCTGCGCACTTTAGATGTTGAAACCCACAGACACACGTGTAAAATAGAGAGTTGTAATTAAATATTAAATGCACATCAAGAAAACTTCCCTAAAAGATCTTTTTAATCTCATAAGCCCACAATTATTCCACAGGACTCCCAGAATCCACACAGTCTTCAACCATCTACAAAAGAGATGGAATGAGGCTGACTGCTAGTAAAAGACAAGTCAGAGAAAGCAAAATAATCTCCTATTTG
The DNA here is from genome assembly GCF_050624435.1 of Tenrec ecaudatus. Lineage (NCBI taxonomy): Eukaryota > Metazoa > Chordata > Mammalia > Afrosoricida > Tenrecidae > Tenrec > Tenrec ecaudatus. The sequence continues at coordinate 128,013,703 of NC_134540.1, forward strand.
GTGGGCATCTGCATATAGCTGTGGAGCACCCAAAGCTGTTTCACGTAGATAAAGTGGTTTCTTCTCAGATATGTCTGAGTGTACGTGAGGCTTGGAAGCAGTAGCATTTAACTGGCTAAGGCATCATCTCACTATAATTAATTTCAAAATCAAGATGCTGGAGAACTTGCAAAGCTAAACTGACCAATGCCTGAATCATCCCGCCCTTCAATTAACACCACCTGTGCATCTTGGACATTTGGCATTATAAGCTTACAATATCAATGAGCATAACCTGTTGTGAAAAAGAGGAAGATACAAAAAGCTCCATTGTTTAATGTAACTATTGTATACGGGAACCCGCAGGATGTAAAATTTCCCATCAACAACTGATGATGGGAAATAATAATGCTCTTTGACCCCCCTTAAATCCCATATTGAGGCACTCTAGAAATTAAAAACATAAATCTGGGTGAGGCAACTCAGAAGGCAGCATGTTTAACGCGACATTTTATGATTTCCTTCACATTCAAGTAGTTGAAAATCTAAGGCATGAGCTGAGAATAGTAAAACTGTTTAAGGCTCCATAATCGGTGCAGGGGAAACACCACAATAATTGCCTCTTCCTTAATATACTTGAATCTGCTGGAGTTACATATGGAGGTGAGATATGGGAAAATGTTTGAATTACAATATTATGGAAGTAAAAGCAATTTTACACTATGAGAAGCTCAAGTGTTTTCATTGGAATCGGTTGTCTGAATGACATCCACCTGGAGCTTTTTTTCAGTTGTAGCTTTTGATTCTGTGTCTTCTCTTCTGCAGGCTAGGTTTCCAGGTTATTGACTGCTCTCTCTAGACTTTTGACAAACTCTTAGTCTGCAGGTTTTAGGTCTGGGGCTGGCTGAAGCTTTGACTATGACAGGGATAGGGACACAGAATCAAATTGTTTACTCAGATGGTCTATATGTTCTAGCGTAGAAGTCAGACAGAACAGTGTGGTTACTGTAGTTGCCATCTGCCTGGGACTGAGTTTTTGCTGCATGAAAAGAATGATAGGGATGAAAGTGATGCAAACAGAAGCAAGTATCTTTACTATTTTGATGTCTTCAAACTCCAACCCGGACACTGATCCTTTCTGGGGACTTTATATGCAGTCTCCCCTGACTCCAAACAGTTCTGAGTAGTCGGTGATTGTGACTGAGTAGGAGGGCTAACAGCCTAGATATCACACTTCGTAGGTCTGCATGAGGGCTATTCCACCTCAAGCGGTGTCTCAGTGTCCCTCAATCAGTGATTCCACCCAATTCCCTAGGCTTCTGAAGTTCCCAGTACCCTGTGTCCTGCAGTCCCTTTTACTCAATAACCCTGGTGTTAATACTTTATAACCACCTTTTCATTCGTGTAGATCAAAAACAAAATTGTTATTAAATAATGTGGTTTATGGAAAATGAAAAAATAAGCCATGAGAAACTTATTTGGCTAACAAAAATAATGCCAGTTTGCAAGGAAATGTCTGGATAGGCTGAGTAGGCATTAATAGAGTTGGCTCAAGGTTGACAGCCAAGCACTTGCTTCATTGAATGTGTGTCACTATTCACAGTGTTGGAAGTAAATTGGTGTCATGAAACAGGTTCCTGAAAGGTCCTCAAACCACTATTCCAAGGATTGAAAGCATACTTTTCCCCATTCCATTTAGCCTTCCAAATCATTCAAGATTTAAAAAACAGGTCAATTTCACACTCAGTTCATCAGCCCACACTCAATTGACTTATATCAGTTCAAAACCAGAAAACACAATCTCTGAGGTGTGCTGTATTATAGTTATGATGAGCTGCATTATGACCATCTTCCTCTCTTTCTTTTTTTAGAAAGTTTACCATAAGTAGCATGCACTCATGCTATACCACACACCTCTGAAAACATTGTAGCTGTAAGTTTATATCCAATGTATTCAAGGCCCACAGACTGATGAGGGTGAGTTATGGAAAGCCAGGGGGTAGGATTACCCCATCCTAAGATTTTTCACTTTTTTTAATATTAACACAGACACAAAACATTGGTTTCTCTTGTTGGTTTTTTACAATTTTTAAAAAGCTGCTCAGTTACTGTTTTGTTGGAGATTTCATATTTTGTGTTTGTTTTTATTTTTTACCTCTTTTGTATAAGTAGAGAATTTATAGGGAAATATGTACTTTATGGAATACATTTTAAGAACCGAAATTGTATTTTAATATAAATAAATTAAGAGATCTTTGAAGTTACAGCTGAATCACTGATTACATATTTGCAGAGCCGACTTAAAGGATGAAAGAAAATTCTATCAAGAGTGTTACTTTTGACTTCAAAGCCTTCTTAATAAAGTCTTTTAAGTACCTGTGGAAAAAAATAAGAAAAGCAAAGCAAGAATCATGAGGAATTTGACTTCGGTCAGGACTGCCTCATGACAGAATCGTCAGCATAGGGCCTGTCATAACACAGGACTGAGTACCTTTCATCCAAACTGTTACTGTGGGGTAGATTCCAAGTCATGGAACTACCAGGTGTGCAGAGCCAAACTGAACCGTGTGAGATAGGGGCTGCAAGGCTGTGAGTGGGTTCCAAAAGAGACCACCAGGTCTGTCTTTTGAGGTAAAAACATATGGGCTCAGATGATCGTTTTAGTTACGAATTGAGCACTTAACAGTTTGTGCCAACCAGTGATGGTATGGAGGAAAATAGCTTTTCACTGTTTAGTGTTTTTCCCAAACGGAAACGGGTGCTTACTTGTGTCCTGCCTTTTTTTATATTAGTTGTGTTCGTCTGAGTACATTAGAGAAATAAAATCCACAGAAACTAAAATGTATAAAAGAAAGCTTTAGATAAAGGGAAAATGCACATGGAGAAAAAAATCCCAAACCAGTGCAGCCAAAGTCTACAAGTCCAACATTATCCCATATGTCCCAACCCAATCCACAATGTCACAGAATCTTGTCAGAGAGAGGGCCAGATGACGAACCCTCCTGGTCAGATTAAATGGGAGGGCCAGTTACAAATGGCCAGGCCGTTTGCACGATGCATGGCATTGGGAGCTCTAAAGATGGGTTCAAACATCAGAAAAATATAAGGGTGGCCCAGGACTGGCAAGCCATTCCTTGTCCAGTACATTGGGGTTGCTTTGAAGCAGACCAACTGGATAGCATCTACCAACAAGACCAACCGAGGAAGAGGAAGCCTCTATGATCCCAGAAACTGACATCACTAGGACGTGTCAGGAGACTTTTATAAAGGTAACCAATGGCCTGGCCCCTCATCACAGAAAGCTGGGGAAGCACCATTGTCCTGGTTTAACAGACGTTCCCCAGATGAATTACTGTCCAGATGCCCATAGGATGGATAAATAACTATAGACATGACGGAAGGGAGGTTTACTCCGCTATGGGAATGCGTTAATCTGTGCACTTTAGATGTTGAAACCCACAGACACACGTGTATAATAGAGAGTTGTAATTAAATATTAAATGCACATCAAGAAAACTTCCCTAAAAGATCTTTTTAATCTCATAAGCCCACCATTATCCCATGGGCCTCCCAGAATCCACACAGTCTTCAACCATCTAAAAAAGAGATGGAATGAGGCTAACTGCTAGTAAAAGCCAAGTCAGAGAAAGCAAAATAATCTCATATTTGGTGGGCATCTGCATATAGCTGTGGAGCACCCAATGCTGTTTCACGTAGATAATGTGGCTTCTGCCCAGATATTTGTGAGTGTACGTGAAGCTTGGAAGCAGTAGCGTTTAACTGGCTAAGGCATCATCTCACTATACTGAATTTCAATATCAAGATGCTGGAGAATTTGCAAAGCTAAAGTGACCAATGCCTGAATCATTCAGCCCTTCAATTAACACCACCTGTGCATCTTGGACATTTGGCAAGATAAGCTAACAATATCAGTGAGCATAACCTGTTGGGAAAATCGGAAATACAGAAAGCTCCATTGTTTAATGTAATTATTGTATACGGGGACCTGCAGGATGTAAAATTTCCCATCAACAACTGATGATGGGAAATGATAATGCTCTTTGACCCCCCCAAAAACCCATATTGAGGCACTCTAGAAATGAAAAACATAAATCTGGGTGAGGAAACACAAAATGAAGCCTGTGACACACGGCACTTTATGATTTCCTTCACATTCAAGTAGTTGAATCTAAGGCATGAGCTGAGAATAGTAAAAATGTTTGAGGCTCCATAATCGGTGCAGGGGAAACACCAGAATAATTGACTCTTCCTTGATATACTTGAATCTGCTGGAGTTACATTTGGAGGTGAGATATGGGAAACTGTTTGAATTACAATAGCATGGAAGTAAAAGCAATTTTACACTATGAGAAGCTCAAGTGTTTTCATTGGAATCGGTTGTCTGAATGACACCTACCTGCAGCTTTTTTTTCAGTTGTAGCTTTTGATTCTGTGTCTTCTCTTCTGCAGGCTAGGTTTCCAGGTTATTGACTGCTCCTTCTATACTTTTGACAAACTCTTAGTCTGCAGGTTTTAGGTCAGGGGCTGGGTTAAGCTTTGACTATGAGAGGGATAGGGACACAGAATCAAATTGTTTATTCAGATGGTCTATGTGTCCTAACGTAGAAGTCAGACAGAACAGTCTGGTTACTGTAGTTGCCATCTGCCTGGGACTGAGTTTTGGCTGCATGAGAAGAATGATAGGGATAAAAGTGATGCAAAGAGAAGCAAGTATCTTTAATATATTGATGCCTTCAGACTCCAGCCTGGACACTGATCTTTTCTGCCCAAACCAGGGCAGCCAAAGTCTACAAGTTCAACATTAGCCCATATGTCCCACCCCAAACCACAATGTCCTCTACATCTTAACAAACACATGCAGTGATGGTGGCTGCAGGTGGAAAGAACTGCCCATCTGGTTTTCTGAGTTTGTTAACTCTTTACTGGAATTAAAAGCGCCTTTTGTGCGCCTGGAGCGGCTGGTGTTTGTAACCACTCAGAAACAAGGTCTCCATCTCCTTGTGCAGGACTACACGTGATTTATTATCTACCCCAATGATGTTCCAAGGGTGGTACATGGGCCCGTGATAAACAGTGACCTGTTTAAAATATGTCCATTTGTAGCTAGGTACAGAAAGGAAGGTCAGAGTGCAGGTCCCAGCTATTTCCAATGCCAGCAATGTCATGTAAAGGGCAAAGCACGCAGCAGGGTTTCTAGACTAAGGACACACAGAGGATGACGAAATACACCAATGAAAATCTTATGCTAATCATGGAAACATTGTCAGGTAGTGGAGGACTAGTAAAGCAAGGCATAATCTTGTCAGAGAGAGGGCCAGATGATGAACCCTTCTGGTCAGATTAAAGTGGAGGGGCAATGACAATTTGCCAGGCCGTTTGCATGATGCATGGCCATGGGGGCTGGAAAGATGGGTTCACACATCAGAAAGATGTAAGGGTGGCCCAGGACTGGCAAGCAATTCCTTGTCCTGTATATTGGCGTTGCTTTGAAGCAGACCAACTGGATAGCATCTACCAACAAGACCAACCGAGGAAGAGGAAGCCTCTATGATCCCAGAAACTGGCATCACTAGGACGTGTCAGGAGACTTTCATAAAAGTAACCAATGGCCTGACTCCTCATCACAGAAAGCTGGGGAAGCACCATGGTCCTGATAGGGATAAAAGTGATGCAAACAGAAGCAAGTATCTTTAATATATAGATGCCTTCAGACTCCAGCCTGGACACTGTTCCTCTCTGGGGACTTTATATGCAGTCTCCCCTGACTCTAAAACAGTTCTGAGGAGTCGGTGATTGTGACTGAGTAGGAGGGCTCACTGTCTACATATCACACTTCGGAGGTCTGTATGAGGGTTATTCCACCTCAAGCGGTGTCCCAGCGTGCCTCAGTCAGTGTTACTACCCAAATCCCTAGGCTTCTGAAGTTCCTAGTACCCTGTGTCCTGCAGTCCCTTTTACTCAATAACCCTGGAGTTTATACTTTATAACCACCTTTTCTTTTGTGTTGATAAAAAAATGTTATTAAATAATGTGCTTTAGGGAAAATAAAAAAATAAGCTATTAGAAATTTATTTGGCTAAAAATATAATGTCAGTTTGCAAGGAAATGTGTGGATAGGCTGAGTAGGCAGTAATAGAGCTGGCTCAAAGTTGGCAGCCAAGCACTTTCTTCATTGAATGTGTGTTACAATCCACAGTTTTGGAAGTAAATTAGCGTCATGAAACAGGTACCCGAAAGGTCCCCAAACCACTATTCCAAGGATTGAAACCATACTTTTCCCCATTCCATTTAGCCTTCCAGGTCATTCAAGCTTTTAAAAAAAAGGTCAATTTCACATTCAGTTCATCAGCCCACAACTCAATTGGCTCATATTTGTTCAAAGACCCAGAAAACACAATCTCTGAGTTGTGCTGTATTATAGTTATGATGAGCTGCATTATGACCATCTGCTTCTCTTTCTTTTTTTAGAAAGTTTACCATAAGTAGCATGCACTCATGCTATACCACAGAACTCTGATGCCATTGTAGCTGTGAGTTTATATCAAATGTATTTAAGCCCCACAGACAGATGACGGTGAGATATGTAAAGCCAGGGGGTGGGATTACTCCATCCAGAGATATTTCACTTTTTTAAATATTAACAAACACACACAACATTGGTTTCTCTTGTTAGTTTTTTACAATTTTTAAAAACATGCTGAGTTACTGTTTTGTTGGGGATTTTATATTTTGTGTTTGTTTATATTTTTTACCTCTTTTGTATAAGTAGGGAATTGATAGGGAAATATATATTTTATGGAATAAATTTTTAGAACCAAAATATATTTAATTTTATATTAATTAATGGGTCTTTGATCTTACAGCTAAATCACTGATTTTATATTTGCAGAGCCGACTTAAAGGATGAAAGAAAATTCTATCAAGATTGTTACTTTTGACTTCAAATCTTTCTTAATAAAGTCTTTTAAGGACCTGTGGAAAAAAATAGGAAAGGAAAAGCTAGAATCTTGTGGTGTTTGACTTCTGTCAAGTCTGCCTCATGACAGAATCGTCAGGATGGGGCTGGTCTTAACACAGGACTGAGCACCTTTCATCCAAACAGTTACTGTGGGGTAGATTCCAAGTCATGGAACTACCAGGTGTGCAGAGCCAAACTGAACCGTGTGACATAGGGGCAGCAAGGCTGTGTGTGGGTTCAAAAACAGACCACCAGTTCTGTCTTCTGAGGTAACAACATATGGGCTCAGATGATCGTTTTAGTTACGAATTGAGCACTTAACAGTTTGTGCCAACCAGAGTTGGCATGGAGGAAAATAGCTTTTCACTGTTTAGTGTTTTTCCCAAGTGGAAACGGGTGCTTACTTGTGTCCTGCCTTTTCTTATATTAGTTGTGTTAGTGTGAGTACATTAGAGAAATAAATCCACAGAAACTGAAATGTATTAAAGAGAGCTTTAGATAAAGGGAAAATGCACATGGAGAAAAAAATCCCAAACCAGTGCAGCCAAAGTCTAAAAGTCCAACATTAGTCCATATGTCACACCCCAATCCATTATGTCCTCCTCCTACTTAAGAAACACATGCAGTGATGGTGACTGCAGGTGGAAAGAACTGCCCATCTGGTCTTCTGAGGTTGTTAACTCTTTACTGGAATTAAAAACACCTTTTGTGCACCTGGAGAGGCTGGTGTTTGTAACCACTCAGAATCGAGGGCTCCATCTTCTTGTACAGGACTACTCGTGATTTATTATCTACCCCAATGCTGCTCCAAGTGTGGTACATGGGCCGTTGATAAACTGTGAATGTTTAAAATCTGTCTATTTGTAGCTAGGTACAGAAAGTAAGGTCAGAGTGCAGGTCCCTGGTATTTCAAAGCCAGCAATGTCATGTAAAGGGCAAAGGGCGCAGCAGGGTTTCCAGATTAAGGACACACTGAGAATGAAGGAATACACCACTGAAAACCTTATGCTAATCATGGAAAAAGTGTCCGGTCCTGAAGGACTAGTAATTCAAGGCAGAAGCTTGTCAGATAGAGGGCCAGATGACGAACATTTCCCGTCAGATTAAAGGGGAGGGCTAGTGACAAAGAACCATGCCATTTTCAGGATTCATGGCCACGGGGTTACAAAGATGGGTTCAAACATCAGAAAGATATGAGAGTGGCCCAGGACTGGAAATCGTTTCCTTGTCCTGAATATTGGGGTTGCTTTGAAGCAGAACAACTGGATAGCATCTACCAACAAGACCAACCGAGGAAGAGGAAGCCTCTATGATCCCAGAAGCTGACATAACCAGGATGTATCAGGAGACTTTTATAGGTAACCAATGGCATGGGACCTCATCAGAGAAAACTGGGGAAGCGACATTGTCCTGGTTTACCAGAAGTTCCCGAGATGAATTACTGTCCAGCAGCCCATAGGAAGCAGAGATACTTATAGACATAACGGAAGGGAGGTTCACTGCTCTATGGGAATGTGTTAATCTGTGCACTTTAGATGTTTAAATCCACAGACACACGTGTATAAAAGAGTGTTGTAATTAAATATTAAAAGCACATCAAGAAAACTTCCCTACAAGATCTTTTTAATCTCATAAGCCCACCATTATGCCATAGTCCCCCCAGAATGCACACAGTCTTCAACCATCTACAAGAGACGGAATGAGGCTGACTGCTAGTAAAAGCCAAGTCAGAGAAAGCAAAATAATCTCCTATTTGGTGGGCATCTGCATATAGCTGTGGAGCACCCAAAGTTGTTTCACGTAGATAATGTGGCTTCTGCTCAGATATGTCGGAGTGTACATAAGGCTTGGAAGCAGTAGCATTTAACTGGCTAAGGCATCATCTCACTATACTGAATTTCAAAATCAAGATGCTGGACAACTTGCAAAGCTAAAGTGACCAATGCCTGAATCATTCGGCCCTTCAATTAACACCACCTGTGCATCTTGGAAATTTGGCATGATAAGCTTACAATATCAGTGAGCATAACCTGTTGTGAAAAACAGGAAGATACAAAAAGCTCCATTGTTTAATGTAATTATTGTATATGGGAACCTGCAGGATGTAAAATTTCCCATCAACAACTGATGATGGGAAATGATAATGCTCTTTGACACCCTCAAAAACCCATATTGATGCACTCTAGAAAAGAAAAATATAAATCTGGTTGAGGCAACACAGAAGGAAGCCTGTGAAACACGGCATTTTATGATTTCCTTCACATTCAAGTAGTTGAAAATATAAGGCATGAGCTGAGAATAGTAAAACTGTTTGAGGCTCCAAAATCGGTGCAGGGGAAACAACAGAATAATTGCCACTTCCTTAATATACTTGAATCTGCTGGAGTTACATTTGGAGGTGAGATATGGGAAACTGTTTGAATTACAATAGCATGGAAGTAAAAGCAATTTTACACTGTGAGAATCTCAAGTGTTTTCATTGGAATCGTTTATCTAAATGACACCCACTGGAGCTTTTTTTTTTTTTTCAGTTGTAGCTTTTGATTCTGTGTCTTCTCTTCTGCATGCTAGGTTTCCAGGTTATTGACTGCTCTTTCTAGACTTTTGACAAACTCTTAGTCTGCAGGTTTAAGGTCTGCTGCTGGCTGAAGTTTTGACTATGAGAGGGATAGGGACACAGAATCAAATTGTTTATTCAGATGGTCTATGTGTCCGAACGTAGAAGTCAGACAGAACAGTCTGGTTACTGTAGTTGACATCTGCCTGGGACTGAGTTTTGGCTGCATGAGAAGAATGATAGGAATAAAAGTGATGCAAACAGAAGCAAGTATCTTTAATATTTTGATGCCTTCAGACTCCAGCCTGGACACTGATCCTTTCTGGGGACTTTATATGCAGTCTCCCCTGACTCCAAAACAGTTCTGAGGAGTCGGTGATTGTGACTGATAGGAGTGCTCACTGCCTAGATATCACACCTCGTAGGTCTGCATGAGGGCTATTCCACCTCAAGCGGTGTCTCAGTGTGCCTCAATCAGTGTTTCCACCCAAATCCCTAGGCTTCTGAAGTTCCCAGTACCCTGTGTCCAGCAATCCCTTTTACTCAATAACCCTGGTGTTTTTACTTTTTAACCACCTTTTCATTTGTGGAGATAAAAAAATTGTTATTAAATAATGTGGTTTATGGAAAATTAAAAAATAAACCATTAGAAACTTATTTGTCTAACAAAAATAATGCCAGTTTGCAAGGAAATGTCTGGATGGGTTGAGTAGGGAGTAATAGAGCAGGCTCAAAGTGGGCAGCCAAGCACTTGCTTCATTGACTGTGTGTCACAATCCACAGTGTTGGAAGAAAATTGTTGTCATGAAACAGGTTCCCTAAAGGTCCCCATAACCCTATTCCAAGGTTGAAACCATACATTTACCCATTCAATTTAGCCTTCCAGATCATTCAAGCTTTTAAAAAACAGGTCAATTTCACACTCAGTTCATCAGCCCACAACTCAATTGACTTATTTCAGTTCAAAGACGCAGAAAACACAATCTCTGAGTTGTGCTGTATTATAGTTATAATGAGGTGCATTATGACCATCTCCCTCTCTTTCTTTTTTGTAGAAGGTTTAACATAAGTAGCATGCACTCATGCTATACCACACACCTCTGATGCCATTGTAGCTCTAAGTTAATATTGAATGTCTTCAAGGCCCACAGACTGATGACGGTGAGATATGTAAAGCCAGGGGGTAGGATTACCCCATCCTAAGATTTTTCACTTTTTTAAAATATTAACACAGACACAAAACAGTGGTTTCTCTTGTTAATTTTTTACAATTTTTAAAAAGCTGCTCAGTTACTGTATTGTTGGGAAATTCATATTTTGTGTTTGTTTTTATTTTTTACCTCTTTTGTATAAGTAGGGGATTTATAGAGAAATGTGTACTTTATGGAATAAATTTTAAGAACCAAAATGTATTTTAATTTAAATAAATTAACAGATCGTTGACCTTACAGCTGAATCACTGATTATATATTTGCAGAACCGACTTAAAGGATGAAAGAAAATTCTATCAAGAGTGTTACTTTTGACTTCAAAGCCTTCTTAATAAAGTCTTTTAACTACCTGTGGAAAAAAATAAGAAAAGCAAAGCAAGAATCATGAGGTATTTGACTTCGGTCAGGTTTGCCTCTTGACAGAATCTTCAGGATGGGGCCTGTCATAACACAGGACTGAGTACCTTTCTTCCAAACAGTTACTGTGGGGTAGATTCCAAGTCATGGAACTACCAGGTTTGCAGAGCCAAACTGAACTGTCTGAGATAGGGGCTGCAAGTGTGTGTGTGTTTTCAAAAGCAGACCACCTGGTCTGTCTTCTGAGGTACCAACTTATGGGCTAAGATGATCGTTTTAGTTACGAATTGAGCAATTAAATGTTTGTGCCACCCAGAGATGGCATGGAGGAAAATAGCTTTTCACTCTTTAGTGTTTTTCCCAAACGGAAACGGGTGTTTACATGTGTCTTGCATTTTCTTATATTAGTTGTGTTAATCTGAGTACATTAGACAAATAAATACACAGAAACTGAAATGTATAAAAGAGAGCTTTAGATAAAGGGAAAATACACATGGAGAAAAAAAACCCAAACCAGTGCAGCCAAAGTCTACAAGTCCAACATTAACCCATATGTCGCACCCCAATCCACAATGTCCTCTCCATCTTAACAAACACATGCAGTGATTGTGGCTGCAGGTGGAAACAACTGCTCGTCTGCTTTTCTGAGGTTGTTAACCCTTTACTGGAATGATAAGCGCCTTTTTTGCGCCTGGAGCGGCTGTTGTTTGTAACCACTCAGACACGAGGGCTCCATCTACTTGTGCAGGACTACTCATGATTTATTATCTACCCCAATGCTGCTCCAAGGGTGGACATGGGCCGGTGATAAACTGTGACCTGTTTAAAATCTGTCCATTTGTAGCTAGGTACAGAAAGGAAGGTCAGAGTGCAGGTCCCAGCTATTTCCAATGCCAGCAAAGTCATGTGAAGGGCAAAGCACGCAGCAGGGTTTCTAGATTAATGACACACTGAGGATGACATAATAAACTAATGAAAATCTTATGCTAATCATTGGAACACTGTCAGGTAGTGGAGGACTAGTAAAGCAAGGCAGAATCTTGTCAGAGAGAGGGACAGATGACGAACCCTTCTGGTCAGATTAACGGGAATGGCCAGTGACAATTTGCCAGGCCGTTTGCACGATGCATGGCCATGGGGGCTGCAAAGATGGGTTCAAACATCAGAAAGATATAAGGGTGGCACAGGACTGGCAAGCCATTCCTTGTCCTGTACATTGGGGTTGCTTTGAAGCAGACCAACTAGATAGCATCTACCAACAAGACCAACCGAGGAAGAGGAAGCCTCTATGATCCCAGAAACTGACATCACTAGGACGTGTCAGGAGACTTTTATAAAGGGAACCAATGGCCTGGCCCCTCATCACAGAAAGCTGGGGAAGCACCATTGTCCTGGTTTAACAGACGTTCCCCAGATGAATTATTGTCCAGATGCCCATAGGAAGGAGAAAATACCTATAGACGTGACGAAAGGAAGGTTCATTCCGCTATGGGAATGTGTTAATCTGTGCACTTTAGATGTTGAAACCCACAGACACATGTGTATAAAAGAGAGTTGTAATTAAATATTAAATGCACTTCAAGAAAACTTCCCTAAAATATCTTTTTAATCTCATAAGCCCGCCAATATCACATAGGCCTCCAAAAATCCACACAGTCTTCAACCATCTACAAAAGAGATGGAATGAGGCTCACTGCTAGTAAAAGCCAAGTCAGAGAAAGAAAAATAATCTCATATTTGGTGGGCATCTGCATATAGCTGTGGAGCACCCAAATCTGTTTCACGTAGATAATGTGGCTTCTGCTCAGATATTTCTGAGTGTACGTGAGGCTTGGAAGCAGTAGCGTTTAACTGGCTAAGACATCAACTCACTATACTGAATTTCAAAATCAAGATGCTAGAGAACTTGCAAAGCTAAATTGAACAATGCCTGAATCATTCCGCCCTTCAATTAACACCACCTGTGCATCTTGTACATTTGGCATGATAAGCTAACACTATCAGTGAACATAACCTGTTGTGAAAAACAGGAAGATACAAAAAGCTCCATTGTTTAATGCAATTATTGTATATGGGAACCTGCAGGATGTAAAATTTACCATCAACAACTGATGATGGGAAATGATAATGCTCTTTGACCCCCAAAAAAAACCATCTTGAGGCATTCTAGATTTATGAAAAACATAAATCTGGGTGAGGCAACTCAGAAGGCAACCTGTTTAATGCGACATTTTATGATTTCCTTCACATTCAAGTAGTTGAAAACCTAAGGCATGAGCTGAGAATAGTAAAACAGTTTGAGGCTCTATAATCGGTGCAGGAGAAACACCAGAATAATTGCCTCTTCCTTAATATACTTGAATCCGCTGGAGTTACATTTGGAGGTGAGATATGGGAAACTGTTTGAATTACAATAGTATGGGAGTAAAAGCAATTTTACACTATGAGAAGCTCAAGTGTTTTCATTGGAATCGGTTGTCTGAATGACACCCACCTGGAGCTTTTTTTTTTTTAAGTTGTAGCTTTTGATTCTGTGTCTTCTCTTCTGCAGGCTAGGTTTCCAGGTTATTGACTGCTCTTTCTAGACTTTTGACAAACTCTTAGTCTGCAGGTTTTAGGTCAGGGGCTGGCTGAAGCTTTGACTCTGAGAGGGATAGAGGCACAGAATCAAATTGTTTATTCAGATGGTCTATGTGTCCCAACGTAGAAGTCAGACAGAAAAGTATAAATTACCAAGGGCATATGAGGGAGGTGGGAAAGGGGAGGGAGGGGGAGGGGAAAAAAAAGAGGACCTGATGCAAGGGGCTTAAGTGGAGAGCAAATGCCTTGAGAATGATTGGGGCAGGGAATGTATGGATGTGATTTATACAATTGATGTATGTATATGTATGGATTGTGGTAAGAGCTGTTTGAGTCCCTAATAAAATGTAAAAGAAGAATAGAGAAAAAAAATGATTAGGGCAAAGACTGTACAGATGTGCTTTATAAAAGTGATGTATGTATATGTATGAACTGTGAAAAGAATTGTATCAGCCCCAATAAATTGTTAAAAAAAAAGTACAGAAAAAAAAGAAAAAGTATAATAAGTTGGTGCAACCTGGATGCACACCTTTCTTGATTCTTAAACCATGCAATCTACCCTTGTTGTATTTGTGCTGCTGCTTCTTAATCCATGTACAAGTTTCACATGAGCGAGACAAAGTGTTCTGGAATTCCCTTCTCAAAACTATCCATGTTTTGTTATGATCCACACAGTCAGATACTTTGGGTGTTAATAAAATATAAGTAAACATCAAAAAAAAAAAAGAAAGAAAAGTGTGGTTACTGTAGTTGCCATCTGCCTGGGACTGAGTTTTGGCTGTAGCAGAAGAATGATAGGGATAAAAGTGATGCAAACAGAAGCAAGTATCTTTAATATTTGATGCCATCAGACTCCAGCCTGGACACTGATCCTTTCTGGGGACTTTATATGCAGTCTCCCCTGACTCCAAAACAGTTCTGAGGAGTCGGTGATTGTGACTGAGTAGGAGGGCTCACTGCCTAGATATCACACTTCGTAGGTCTGCATGAGGAATTTTCCACCTCAAGCGGTGCCACAGTGTGCCTCTATCAGTGTTTCCACCCAAATCCCTAGGCTTCTGAAGTTCCCTGTACCCTGTGTCCTTCAGTCCCTTTTACTCAATAACCCTGGTGTTTATACTTCTTAACCACATTTTCATTTGTGGAGACCAAAAACAAATTTGTTATTAAATAATGTGGTTTATGGAAAATGAAAAATTAAGCCAATAAAACTTATTTGGCTAACAAAAAATAATCATAGTTTGCAAGGAAATGTCTGGATAGGCTGAGTAGGCAGTAATAGAGCCGGCTCACAGTTGGCAGCCAAGCACTTACTTCATTGAATGTGTGTTACTATCCACAGTTTTGGAAATAAATTGGAGTCATAAAACAGGTTCCCGAAAGGTCCCCAAGTCCCTATTCCAAGGATTGAAACCATACTTTTCCCCATTCCATTTAGCCTTCCAGATCATTCAAGCTTTTAAAAAACAGGTCAATTTCACATTCAGTTCATCAGCCCACAACTCAATTGGCTCATATCAGTTCAAAGACCCAGAAAACACAATCTCTCAGGTGTGCTGTATTATAGTTATGATGAGCTTCATTATGACCATCTGCCTCTCTTTCTTTTTTGTAGAACGTTTAACATAAGTAGCATGCACTCATGCTATACCACACACCTCTGATGCCATTGTAGCTCTAAGTTAATATCAAATGTCTTCAAGGCCCACAGACTGATGACGGTGAAATATGTAATGCCAGGGGGTAGGATTCCCCCATCTTAAGATTTTTCACATTTTTAAAATATTAACACAGACACAAAACATTGGTTTCTCTTGTTACTTTTTTACAATTTTTAAAAAGCTTCTCAGTTACTGTTTTGTTGGGGATTTCATATTTTGTGTTTGTTTTTATTTTTTAACTCTTTTGTATAAGTAGGGGATTTATAGAGAAATATGTACTTTATGGAATAAATTTTAAGAACCAAATATATTTTAATTTAAATAAATTAACAGATCTTTGATTTTACAGCTGAATCACAGATTATATATTTGCAGAGCCGACTTAAAGGATGAAAGAAAATTCTATCAAGGGTGTTACTTTTGACTTCAAAGCTTCTTAATAAAATTTTTTTAACTACCTGTGGAAAAAAATAAGAAAAGCTAAGCAAGAATCATGAGGAATTTGACTTCGGTCAGGACTGCGTCTTGACAGAATCGTCAGGATGGAGCCTGTTATAACACAGGACTGAATAGCTTTCATCCCAACAGTTACTGGTGGGTAGATTCCAAGTCATGGAACTACCAGGTGTGCAGAGCCAAACTGAACCGTGTGAGATAGGGGCTGCAAGGCTGTGTGTGGGTTCAAAAGCAGACCACCCGGTCTGTCTTCTGAGGTACCAATTTATGGGCTCAGATGATCGTTTTAGTTACGAATTGAGCAATTAAATGTTTGTGCCACCCAGAGATGGCATGGAGGGAAATAGCTTTTCACTCTTTAGTGTTTTTCCCAAACGGAATCGGGTGCTTACTTGTGTCTTGCATTTTCTTATATTAGTTGTGTTAATTTGAGTACATTAGAGAAATAAATCCACAGAAACTGAAATGTATAAAAGGTAGCTTTAGATAAAGGGAAAATGCACATGGGAAAAAAATCCCAAATCAGTGCAGCCAAAGTCTACAAGTCCAACATTAGCCCATATGTCGCACCCAATCCACAATGTCCTCTCCATCTTAACAAACACATGCAGTGATGGTGGCTGCAGGTGGAAAGAACTGCCCATCTGTTTTCTGAGGTTGTTAACTCTTTACTGGAATTAAAAGCGCCTTTCGTGTGCCTGGAGCGGCAGGTGTTTGTAACCACTCAGACAAGAGGGCTCCATCTCCTTGTGCAGGACTATTGTGATTTATTATCTACCCCAATAGTGCTCCATGGGTGGTACATGGGCCGTTGATAAACTGTGACCTGTTTAAAATATGTCCATTTGTAGCTAGGTAGAGAAAGGAAGGTCAGAGTGCAGGTCCCAGCTATTTCCTATGCCAGCAATGTCATGTAAAGGGCAAAGCACTCTGCAGGGTTTCTAGACTAAGGACACACTGAGGATGACGAAATCTACCAATGAAAATCTTATGCTAATCATGGAAACACTGTCATGTAGTGGAGGACTAGTAAATCCAGGCATAATCTTGTCAGAGAGAGGGCCAGATGACAAACACTTCTGGTCAGATTAAAGGGGAGGGCCAGTGACAAAGAGCCGGGCCGTTTGCAGGATGCATGCACATGGGGGCTGCAAAGATGGGTTCAAACATCAGAAAGATATAAGGGTGGCCCAGGATTGGCAAGCCATTCCTTGTCATGTACATTGGGGTTGCTTTGAAGCAGACCGACTGGATAGCATCTACCAACAAGACCAAACGAGGAAGAGGAAGCCTGTATGATCCCAGAAACTGACATCACTAGTACATGTCAGGAGACTTTTATAAAGGTAACCAATGGCCTGGCCCCTCATCACAGAAAGCTGGGGAAGAACCATTGTCCTGGTTTAACAGACGTTCCCCAGATGAATTACTGTCCACATGCCCATAGGAAGGAGAAATACCTATAGACATGACGAAAGGGAGGTTCATTCCTCTATGGGAATGTGTTAATCTGTGCACTTTAGATGTTGAAACCCACAGACACACTTGTATAAAAGAGAGTTGTAATTAAATATTAAATGAACATCAAGAAAACTTCCCTACAAGATCTTTTTAATCTCATAAGCCCACCATTATCCCATAGGCCTCCCAGAATCCACACAGTCTTCAACCATTTACAAAAGAGATGCAATGAGGCTGACTGCTAGTAAAAGCCAAGTCAGAGAAAGAAAAATAATCTCATATTTGGTGGGCATCTGTATATAGCTGTGGAGCACCCAAAGCTGTTTCACGTAGATAATGTGGCTTCTGCTCAGATATTTCTGAGTGTACGTGAGGCTTGGAAGCAGTAGCGTTTAACTGACTAAGGCATCATCTCACTATACTGAATTTCAAAATCAAGATGCTGGAGAACTTGCAAAGCTAAAGTGACCAATGCCTGAATCTTTACGCCCTTCAATTAACACCACCTGTGCATCTTGGACATTTGGCATGATAAGCTAACAATATCAGTGAGCATTACCTATTTGAAAAACAGGAAGATACAAAAAGCTCCATTGTTTAATGCAATTATTGTATATGGGAACCTGCAGGATGTAAAATTTCCCATCAAAAACTGATGATGGGAAATGATAATGCTCTTTGACGCTCTAAAAAACCCATGTTGAGGCACTCTAGATTTATGTAAAACATAAATCTGGGTGAGGCAATTCTGAAGGCAGCCTGTTAACGCGACATTTTATGATTTCCTTCACATTCAAGTAGTTGAAAATCTAACGCATGAGCTGAGAATAATAAAGCTGTTTGAGGCTCCATAATTGGTGCAGGAGAAACACCAGAATAATTGCCTCTTCCTTAATATACTTGAATCTGCTGGAGTTACATTTGGAGGTGAGATATGGGAAACTGTTTGAATTACAATAGCATGGAAGTAAAAGCAATTTTATACTGTAGAAGCTCAACTGTTTCCATTGGAATCGGTTGTCTGAATGACACCCACCTGGAGCTTTTTTTTTTTTTCAGTTGTAGCTTTTGATTCTGTGTCTTCTCTTCTGCAGGCTAGGTTTCCAGGTTATTGACTGCTCTTTCTAGTCTTTTGACAAACTCTTAGTCGGCTGGTTTAAGGTCTGGTGCTGCCTGAAGCTTTGACTATGAGAGGGATAGGGACACAGAATCAAATTGTTTATTCAGATGGTCTATGTGTCCGAACGTAGAAGTCAGACAGAACAGTGTGGTTACTGTAGTTGCAATCTGCCTGGGACTGAGTTTTGGCTGCATGAGAAGAATGATAGGAATAAATGTGATGCAAACAGAAGCAAGTATCTTTAATATTTTGATGCCTTCAGACTCCAGCCTGGACACTGATCCTTTCTGGGGACTTTATATGCAGTCTCCCCTGACTCCAAAACAGTTCTGAGGAGTCGGTGATTGTGACTGAGTAGGAGGGCTCACTGCCTAGATATCACACTTCGTAGGTCTGCATGAGGGCTATTCCACCTCAAGCGGTGTCTCAGTGTGCCTCAATCAGTGTTTCCACCCAAATCCCTAGGCTTCTGAAGTTCCCAGTACCCTGTGTCCTGCAGTCCCTTTTACTCAATAACCATGGTGTTTATACTTTATAACCACCTTTTCATTTGTGGAGATCAAAAACAAATTTGTTATTAAAAAATGTGGTTTATGGAAAATGAAAAATTAAGCCATTACAAACTTATTTGGCTAACAAAAATAATGCCAGTTTGCAAGGAAATGTCTGGATAGGCTGACTAGGTAGTTATAGAGCCGGCTCAAAGTTGGCAGCCAAGCACTTGCTTCACTGAATGTGTTTTACTATCCACAGTTTTGGAAATAAATTGTTGTCATGAAACAGGTTCCTGATAGGTCACCAAATCACTATTCCAAGGATTGAAACCATACTTTTCCCCATTCCATTTAGCCTTCCAGATAATTCAAGCTTTGAAAAAACAGGTCAATTTCACATTCAGTTCATCAGCCCACAACCCCATTGGCTCATATCAGTTGAAAGACCCAGAAAACACAATCTCTGAGATGTGCTGTATTATAGTTATGATGAGCTGCATTATGACTATCTGCCTCTCTTTATTTTTTTTAGAAAGTTTACCATAAGTAGCATGCACTCATGCTATACCACACACCTCTGATGACATTGTAGCTGTAAGTTTATATCCAATGTATTCAAGGCTCACAGACTGATGACGGTGAGATATGTAATGCCAGGGGGTAGGATTCCCCCATCCTAAGATTTTTCGTTTTTTTAAATATTAACACAGACACAAAACATTGGTTTCTCTTGTTAGTTTTTTAAAATTTTTAAAAAGCTGCTCAGTTACTGTTTTGTTGCGGATTTTATATTTTGTGTTTGTTTTTATTTTTTACCTCTTTTGTATAAGTAGGGAATTTATAGGGAAATATGTACTTTATGGAATAAATTTTAAGAACCAAATGTATTTTAATTTAAATAAATTAACAGGTCTTTGATCTTACAGCTGAATCACTGATTATATATTTGCAGAGCCGACTTATTAGACTCTCCTTCAGAGCAACTGGGCAGGTGTGTGTCTGCGTGTTCTAAAGTCATCTTATTTTTTCTCATTCAAGGAATGTGGAGAACAGGGGTCTTCAAATAGGTTTAAAGAGAGAAAGGGGATAAAAAAGAGAACTAAGAAAAAGAGGGTGAAAAAGCATTGGAGGGGAGGGGCTCTGAGGAGAAGAGGGTGTTGCTCAGGCTTCTAAGGCTGTCAATCAGCCTGGTAGCCAGATGTGAGCTTACCTGTTGCACCTCCAAGATCCCGGAATCACTAGTTGACAGTAGAATTTGCATAGCAAACTGGCTCATTGAGCCGAGCCAGAGGCCTCTGTCTGCAGCACAGACCAAGCCCTGTGCGGCAGCTCCTGCTCCCATCTGCAAGCAGTGGGGTCCAGATGCAGGTCCTGCGGTCTGCTTCCTGTTGTAAAAGGCAGGGTTGGGACAAGTAGCCTTCTACTGAGTCTCTCCCCCATCTACCCAGTCGAACCCTTTACCTGAGGGAGCAGGCTCCAGGCTTGCTGTGGCCAGCTAATAGCAATTAGTAGGCATAGCGCTAATGAAGAGAGGGGACAGCTGGGCAGAGGGCCTAAACCTGCTGAGCGCCACGGCCTCTGATACACTGGCGAGCTGTTGTCTCCCAGCTCCTTGTCCCTGACTCTTACCTGCCTCCCTCTCTGGAGTTCACTCTTGAATTTCAGTCTCCATCCAATCTCGTGTGCCTGGAGTGGCAGGTGTTTGTAACCACTCAGACAAGAGGGCTCCATCTCCTTGAGCAGGACAACTCGTGATTTATTATCTACCCCAATGCTGCTCCAAGGGTGGTACATGGGCCGTTGATAAACTGTGACCTGTTTAAAATATGTCTATTTGTAGCTAGGTACAGAAAGGAAGGTCAGACTGCAGGTCCCAGCTATTTCCAATGCCAGCAATGTCATGTAAAGGGCAAAGCACGCTGCAGGGTTTCTAGACTAAGGACACACTGAGGGTGAGGAAATACACCAATGAAAATCTTATGCTAATCATGGAAACACTGTCATGTAGTGGAGAACTAGTAAAGCAAGGCAGAATCTTGTCAGCGAGAGGGCCAGATGACAAACACTTCTCGTCAGATTAAAGGGGAGCGCCAGTGACAAAGAGCCAGCCGTTTGCATGATGAATGGCCATGGGGGCTGCAAAGATGGGTTCTAACATCAGAAAGATATAAGGGTGGCCCAGGACTGGCAAGCCTTTCCTTGTCCTGTACATTGGGGTTGCTTTGAAGCAAACCGCCTGGATAGCATCTACCAACAAGACCAACCGAGGAAGAGGAAGCCTCTATGATCCCAGAAACTGACATCACTAGGACGTGTCAGGAGACTTATAAAGGTAAACAATGGCCTGGCACCTCATCACAGAAAGCTGGGGAAGCACCATTGTACTGGTTTAACAGACGTTCCCCAATAAATTAATGTCCAGATGCCCATAGGAAGGAGAAATACCTATAGACATGAAGGAAGGGAGGTTCACTCCGCTATGGGAATGTGTTAATCTGTGCCTTTAGATGTTGAAACCCACAGACACACGTGTATAAAAGAGATTTGTAATTAAATATACATCAAGAAAACTTCCCTAAAAGATCATTTTAATCTCATAAGCCCACCATTATCCCATAGGCCTCCCAGAATCCACAGTCTTCAACCATCTACAAAAGAGATGGTATGAGGCTGACTGCTAGTAAAAGCAAGTCAGAGAAAGCAAAATAATCTCATATTTGGTGGGCATCTGCATATAACTGTGGAGCACCCAAAGCTGTTTCACGTAGATAATGTGGCTTCTGCTCAGATATTTCTGAGTGTACGTGAGGTTTCGAAGCAGTAGCGCTTAAGTGGCTAAGGCATCATCTCACTATACTGAATTTCAAAATCAAGATGCTGGAGAACTTGCAAAGCTAAAGTGACCAATGCCTGAATCATTCCGCCCTTCAATTAACACCACCTGTGCATCTTGGACATTTGGCATGATAAGCTAACAATATCAGTGAGCATAACCTATTGTGAAAAACAGGAAGATACAAAAAGCTCCATTGTTTAATGCAATTATTTTATATGGGAACCTGCCGGATGTAAAATTTCCCATCAACAACTGATGATGGGAAAAGATAATGATCTTTGACGCCCTAAAAAACCCATATTGAGGCACTCTAGATTTATGAAAAACATAAATCTGGGTGAGGCAACTCAGAAGGCAGCCTGTTTAACGCGACATTTTATGATTTCCTTCACATTCAAGTAGTTGAAAATCTAAGGCATGAGCTGAGAATAGTAAAACTGTTTGAGGCTCCATAATCAGTGCAGGGGAAACACCAGAATAATTGCCTCTTCCTTAATATACTTGAATCTGCTGGAGTTACATTTGGAGGTGAGATATGGGAAACTGTTTGAATTACAATAGCATGGAAGTAAAGCAATTTTACACTGTGAGAAGCTCAAGTGTTTTCATTGGAATCGGTTTTCTGAATGACACCCACCTGGAGCTTTTTTTTTTTTTTTTCAGTTGTAGCTTTTGATTCTGTGTCTTCTCTTCTGCAGGCTAGATTTCCAGGTTATTGACTGCTCTTTCTAGACTTTTGACAAACTCGTAGTCTGCAGGTTTAAGATCTGTTGCTGGCTGAAGCTTTGACTATGAGAGGGATAGGGACACAGAATCAAATTGTTTATTCAGATGGTCTATGTGTCCGAATGTAGAAGTCAGACAGAACAGTGTGGTTACTGTAGTTGCCATCTGCCTGGGACTGAGTTTTGGCTGCATGAGAAGAATGATAGGGATAAAAGTGATGCAAACAGAAGCAAGTATCTTTAATATTTTGATGCCTTCAGACTCCAGCCTGCACACTGATCTTTTCTGGGGACTTTATATGCAGTCTCCCGTGACTCCAAAACAGTTCTGAGGAGTCGGTGATTGTGACTGAGTAGGAGGGCTCACTACCTAGATATCACACTTCCTGGGTCTGCATGAGGGCTATTCCACCTCAAGCGGTGTTTCGGTGTGCCTCAATCAGTGTTTCCACCCAAATCCCTAGGCTTCTGATGTTCCCAGTACCCTGTGTCCTGCAGTCCCTTTTACTCAATAACCCTGGTGTTTATACTTTATAACCACCTTTTCATTTGTGGAGATCAAAAACAAATTTGTTATTAAATAATGTGGTCTTTGGAAATTGAAAAAATAAGCCATTACCAACTTATTTGGCTAACAAAAATAATGCCAGTTTGAAAGGAAATGTCTGGATAGGCTGAGTAGGCAGTAATAAAGCCTGCTCAAAGTTGGCGGACAAGCACTTGCTTCATTGAATGTGTGTTAATATCCACAGTGTTGGAAATAAACTGGCTTCATGAAACAGATTCCTGAAAGGTCCGTAAATCACTATTCCAAGGATTGAAACCATACTTTTCCCCATTCCATTTCGCCTTCCAGATCATTCAAGCTTTTAAAAAACAGGTCAATTTCACATTCAGTTCATCACCCCACAACTCAATTTGCTCATATCAGTTCAAAGACCCAGAAAACACAACCTCTGGGTTGTGCTGTATTATAGTTATGATGAGCTGCATTATGACCATCTGCCTCTCTTTCTTTTTTTTAGAAAGTTTGCCATAGTAGCATGCACTCATGCTATACCACACACCTCTGATGCCATTGTATCTGTAAGTTTATATCTAATGTATTCAAGGCCCACAGACTGATGACGGTGAGATATGTAAAGCCAGGGGGTAGGATTCCCCCATCCTAAGATTTTTCACTTTTTTAAAATATTAATACAGACACAAAACATTGGTTTCTCTTGTTAGTTTTTACAATTTTTAAAAGCTGCTCAGTTACTGTTTTGTTGGGGATTTCATATTTTGTGTTTGTTTTTATGTTTTACCTCTTTTGTATAAGTAGGGGAATTATAGGGAAATATGTACTTTATGGAATAAATTTTAAGAACCAAATGTATTTTAATTTAAATAAATTAACAGATCTTTGATCTTACAGCTGAATCACTGATTATATATTTGCAGAGCCGACTTATTAGACTCTCCTTCAGAGCAACTGGGCAGATGTGTGCTTGCGTGTTTCCAAGGTCATCTTATTTTTCTCATTAAAGGAATGTGGAGAGCAGGGGTCTTCAAATCGGTTTAAAGAGAGAAAGGGGATAAAAAAGAGAACAAAGAAAAAGTGGGTGAAAAAGGATTGGAGGGGAGGGGCTCTAAGGAGAAGAGGGTGTTGCTCAGGCTTCTAAGGCTGTCAATCAGCCTGGTAGCCAGCTGTGAGGTTACCTGGTGCACCTCCTAGATCCCAGAATCCCTAGTTGACAGTGGAATTTACATAGCAAACTGGCTCATTGAGCCGAGCCAGAGGCCTCTGTCGGCAGCAGAGACCAAGCCCTGTGTGGCAGCTCCTGCTCCCATCTGCAAGCAGTGGGGTCCAGATGCGGGTCCTGCGGTCTGCTTCTTGTTGTAAAAGGCAGGGTTGGGACAAGTAGCCTTCTACTGAGTCTCTCCCCCATCTACCCAGTCGACCCCCTTACCTGAGGGAGCAGGCTCCAGGCTTGCTGTGGCCAGCTAATAGCAAGTAGTAGGCATAGCGCTAATGAAGAGAGGGGACAGCTGGGCAGAGGGCCTAAACCTGCTGAGCCCCATGGCCTCTGAGACACTGGCGAGCTGTTGTCTCCCAGCTCCTTGTCCCTGACTCTTACCTGCCTCCCTCTCTCGAGTTCACTCTTGAATTTCAGTCTCCAGCCAATCTCACCAAGCCTTGCTGCCTGACTGGAGAGGGAGCCTGGAGGCTGTTAGAATGGCACTGCTCAGGCTCTTTGGGCTAAAGAGCCTGATGTGGGCCAGCAGCTCCATGAAGTTCCCTCCCTCAGGCAGTTTTCTGCCCCTCCATCCCACTTAGTCTCCCTGCAGGCCTGGCCCTGGGCCCTGACCTTCCACTTGCTTCCTAATCCAACATGTGGAGGGCTAGCTCTTGCCAAGTACACACATGGGTGCAGACATGAGAGATCGCACTCTCTCCTGGCAACCAGGTTTGTAAACAAGGGCGCAGCTGAGGCCTGTTCTTACCCAAATCATGTGCATCCTTCTCTCTGCCCTCTGCCCTGGGGTAGGGACAAGAGCTCTGGGAAGACCGGCCACCCCATCGCTATGGGGCATGGCCCGATGGTGCTGGTGCACAGAGCACTGGGCAGGCAGGGCTCCCTACAGGCCCTTGCACCATGTGGGTTTACAGAAGGGGAGAAAGGCAGAAGAGTGCGGTCAGGAGCCAGCTTCACTCTGGCAACGTGGGGTCCTCTGGGCTGGTCTCCTGAGGTGGGGTGTTAAGTCTGTGCTCCCCTCTCCCTCTCCCTCTCCCCAGGTGTATGGTTGTGCTCTTCAACCCCCGGAAACACAAGCAGCACCACATCGTCAACAGCTCCAGGTAACGGGCTCTGGGGCTTTGGGGAGTGCCACCTTTCCCCAGGGACGGCCAGAGGGGTGCCATGTGCTTCTCTGTGGCATTGGGCCCTGTTGGGCCCCAGGCCTGCGAGGGAAGCAGCACAGGGACAGCGGGTTTGCTGCCCTTGCTTTGAGAGGGGACTGTGAGAGGCCAGGCCTGGGCCAGGCTGCCAGTGCCCGTCTTGAGCCTGCCCCCATTCCTTTCAGGAAAACCATCACTGCCCTTGCCTTCTCTCCTGATGGTAAGTACCTGGTCACCAGTGAGGTGAGTGAGGAAGGAAGCTCAGGCACTGCAGAGGGGGTGGCCTGGCCTTAGCAGAGTGTGACAGCCTGCGGCCCACATAGGACTGGTGCCAATTTTGATTTTCTGTACTGGTGTCCACTTTGGGTGTTTGGTCTGCCCTAGAGCAGTTTTCTTAGGCTGTAGCCTGCATCAGAAGTGCCATGGTCACACCTTAGTACACACTGCTGGCTCTGGGCTTCAGCAGGTCTGGGGTGGCACTCTTCAGTTTGCAATGCTAACAAGTAGTTCCTGGTGAGGCTGAAGCTGCCAATTTGGGAACCACATTTTGGAAAACACCTCCTTAAAACATTCCTTATCCCTGGAGTCCCCCTGCTGGTCACAGTGTGGAACAGGACTGCCCTCCCATAGACTTGCCCTGTGAGGCTGTGAGAGCAAACCGCAGGAGTGGTGGTTCTTGCCCATCCAAATCACGCCAGGAGCCTGTCCCTGAGAGTCCCTGTTCCCCAACACTGATCATATTCCCTCCGGGGTTGTCCTTGATTCATGTGCAGGCGCATTAGGTTAGGTGTCCTTCATTTATGTGCAGGCTCTTGTCCAGTGGCTGGGAGGCCCAGGCCTCCGTGGATGGGGAGGGATTTGTCTGCCTCTGGCCTTTACTTCGGGGTCTTCGGTCCCTGCAGAGTGGACACATGCCTGCTGTGCGGGTATGGGACGTGTGGGAGCGCAGCCAGTTGGCGGAGCTTCAGGAGCATAAGTATGGCGTGGCATGTGTGGCCTTCTCACACAGAGCCAAGTACATTGTCTCAGTGGGCTACCAGCATGACATGATCGTCAATGTCTGGGCCTGGAAGGTGAGTGGGCTGCTGGCCTCAGGACAGGCGGGGCCGGGAGGGGAGCCAAGAAACTGTTGACCGGTGGCATTAACTTCCGCCTGCTGGCCTCAGTCCCTTTTAGAGAACTCTGAGCAGAAAGGAACAACTGTGTATTTAGGATGCTGAAGAAGGGGCAGAAGGAGAGGTTAAGTTCACAGCTTGTCTAACCTCCTTCAGTGTGTAAGTTTCTTTTCCCTCAGCTCCTAGAAGCAGAGCCTTGATTTCCCTTGACTTTCTCTCCAGAAAAACAATGTAGTGGCTTCCAACAAGGTGTCCAGTCGGGTGACAGCAGTATTCTTCTCTGAGGACTGCAGCTACTTTGTCACTGCAGGCAACCGGCACATCAAATTCTGGTACCTCGATGACAGCAAGACCTCAAAGGTGAGGCTGCAAGTAGCCACTAGGGTGGGGTCTGACCAGATCTGTTCCACCTGCGTCCCCTACTGCATGCTCAAAAGCCCCTTGGAAGTCTCAGCTGGGCCAGGTGCTATGTCAATCTGCAAGGGAAGCCTTCTCCCTCTCTCCCCAGGGCCTGCTTTTCAGGGGGTAGCCTGCAGGGTGGGTGGGTGGCACCTGTGGTGGGTCTCCACAGGTGAATGCCACTGTGCCCCTGCTGGGCCGCTCCGGGCTGCTAGGGGAACCTGCGGAAAAACCTGTTCACTGATGTAGCCTGTGGCCGCGGGAAGAAGACTGACAGCACCTTCTGTATCACATCCTCAGGGCAGCTGTGCGAGTTCAGTGACCGGAGACTGTTGGACAAGTGGGTGGAGCTGAGGGTAAGTGAATGCTTGGTCGGCACCCTCACGTCTGTCACCTCCAGGCTCCGGGTCACCTGAGTCTGGATGCATGCTGAGGGAGGCCCCAGGCGGAGGAAGATGTTTGGGGACCACTCTGCTCGCTCGCGCTCTCTGTCACTGCCTCTTCCTCTGCTTTCCTCTTCTGCTCAGCACACAGACAGCATCACAGTAAGTGTGCTGGCCCTGTCCACTGCCTCTGCTACATTTCTCTTGGCCGGCCTTTTCTGGGTGTGTCTTTGCCCAAATCTCAGGTGCCTTATACGGCTTGCTGACTCCTTCCCCCTAATTGCATGGGGCTGTGGGCACTCTGCCCAGCTGCTGTTAGAGGGAGGGGCATTGAGGGGCTCCAGCCAGGGCAGCTGGCCTGCCTTGCGCTTGTCCTTGCCTCTTGGCTCATGGCTGTTGAGGTGTCGGGTGAAAGAGTGGTCAGACTCCTTTGCTGACTGGGGCTTCTGTGCTCACAGATCACAGTGGCCCACTGCATCTCGGTGAGCCAGGACTACATCTTCTGCGGCTGTGCTGACGGCACTGTATGCCTTTTCAACCACTCCAACCTGCACTTCCTCAGCACGCTGCCCCTGCCCCATGCCCTGGGGACAGACATTGCCAGCATCACAGAGGCCAGGTGAGCGGTGTGTGTGGGCCCCTGAGTCCTGTCAGAGCCCCAATTTATGCCAGGCCGTCCTTGGCAGGCTGCAAGGAGAGGAGGGCACACATAGACCTCTGGGAAGACCCTTGCAGTCAAGCACAGGTGGGTCTTTTAGCATTTGTTGCTCACTGTGGGCAACCGTGGTAATCTGATTCTGCAGTGTGGTAATGCATTGTCCTGTAAAGACCACAGCTAGGACAGACGGGCAGATCCTTAGGGTTTCTGACAAAGACTGGAAACCTGACGGAGCAGGCCTTTCTCCCTCAGGGTGGTCCTGGGTAGCAGCTGCGGTAGGAGGGTCTTATTGTAGCCTGGGGCCTTGGGTTGGGAGATTGCAGGAAGTGAAGTTTTGCTCTGGTTTCAGTGCTGTCAGGAAGCGGGGCAGTTCTGCAGTTGGGTATATTAATTTCTCTTTCAGGGCAGGAGGGGGCTAAATCTGCAATTGGCAGGAGATGATAAATGACCATGATTGTGGTTTGCACAGTGCCCTTCCTTGTCCTCTGACATGAGTCTAGAAGGGCCTGACATCTGCTTGGCTGCATCACGGCCACACACTGTCCCCGCCTGATGTTGGGGGCTATGAAATAGCTTGTGTTCTTTTGGAGAGCCATATGGCAAGGAATGCCAGGCCAGCTGCTGCGTTCTTTCTCCAGTGACTGCTGGCCAACCTGCTGCTCCTCCCTTTAGTGCCCCATTTCATTAGCGCTCTGTCTGCCCTGGACACCCCGCCTCCCTCTTTCCTCAGTCGACTTTTCGCTGGAGTGGCCAATGCGAAGTATCCGGACACCATCGCCTTGACCTTTGATCCTGCAAATCAGTGGCTGTCTTGTGTGTACAATGACCATAGTACTTATGTCTGGGATGTGAAGGACCCCAAGAAAGTGGGCAAGGTGTATTCAGCTCTGTATCATTCCTCCTGCGTCTGGAGTGTAGAGGTACGTGGGCCAGGTCTGCTGAGACTGACCGTGTTTCCTGGGCTACCATTAGGAGCTGGGGTTCCTCAAGTGTGGAATTTGTTTCCTCCAGCACCCTTGCTCCCCCAACAGTGCCCCTGGGTCCCTTCGTGTCTGTTAATTGGCTCTGAGGAAAGGAGGGGATTTTAGTGCTGACTCATCTCAGACGTTTTTCAGTATGCCCCTGTGCAGTCTTAGCTTGGCCTCTTAGGACATATTCCTGAACTTGAACAAACCTTAGTTTCTGCAATTGTGAAATGACATACCTGATGCATTTGATTTTTACGAAAAGGAGACAATGTAAGTGGAGATTTAGAATGCCTAGTACTTACTAGGTGCTTGGTTAATGTATATTACTTTAGTTGTTAAAGACAAGAGCTAATCATTATGACTTGCTTGCTATGGGATAAGCCTGGGGCTAAGTCTTGACCAGCCTTTTCTCTACTCTCATTCCGTCCCAAGTCTGTGGGCAGCCACGGTCTGACCCGGGTCCCTCTGGTCCTTGTGCTCTTCCAGGTCTACCCTGAGGTGAAGGACAGTCAACAGGCCTGCCTGCCCCCGAACTCCTTTATCACCTGCTCTTCTGACAGCAACATCCGCCTGTGGAATACAGAGAGCTCTGGGGTGCATGGCTCCACCCTGCACCGAAACATCCTCAGCCACATGAGCCTGGTGCCCCCACACCACAGTCTCAGGATCTGGGTCTCCAGACCAGACTGTTCCAGATGTTGTTTGGCCAAACTCTGACAGGGATGTCCTCTTGGCCCGCATTTCTCTCCATGACAGGTGTCCTGTGTCAGGCCTTCCTCACCCACACCTTCTCCTGACCTGTTTCACTAGTACCTCATTAAGATCATCTATATGGATGGGAACATGCTGGCCCTGCTGGACACCGAGCTGCCTGGGGGAGACAAAGCCGATGAGTCCCTGATGGACCCCCATATGGGCATCCGCTCTATGTGCATCAGCCCCAATGGGCAGCATCTAGCATCAGGGGATCGTATGGGCAACCTCGAATAAGGCCATTTCTGGAGTGCAACCCGTTGCCTCCAGGGGACAGGATGGGGGAA
Source organism: Tenrec ecaudatus (assembly GCF_050624435.1). Lineage (NCBI taxonomy): Eukaryota > Metazoa > Chordata > Mammalia > Afrosoricida > Tenrecidae > Tenrec > Tenrec ecaudatus. Next base: position 128,043,563 of record NC_134540.1, read on the forward strand.
CTTTAGGCCCCCAAGGACAGGGGTTCAGGAGGGTTTAGCTGAAAAGGGTTGGGGACAAAATTTATTATCTTCAAGGGAAAGATACTAACTTGACAATGAAGAAACGGCAAAACCCACCCTTAGCCAAGTCATTAAGGTTAACATCCCGTGGCAGCAGCATGAATCTGGTGAGAGGGTACACTGAGAGGCTTCAAAATGTTCCCAGAAAATGTTATGACTCTTAAGAACTCCCAATAAAATGTTGAACAACAACAACAAACGTTGATGGAAAGTTTCTTTTAGTTCTGTTTTTCCATGCAGCCTCCTCCTAGCATTGTGTCTGGTATTCTTGACCCAAATGTATAAGGAACTTAGGATAGTCATGAGGAAACATCAGGCAACCTTCATTTGAGGTACACCTGCCAGAGTAACTTATCACACTCTCCCAGGTGTCAGGTAGGAAAGACAAGCAAAGACTGAAAGCCGTTCTAGACTGGGACAGATGACACCCATGTGCCGTGGGGGCTCCTAGGATCCTGGAGCAGAAGAAGGACATTCATGGGATAAACAAACAAACTCATTGGCATTGGGATGATTCCAACTCAGAGCAACCCCCGCTGGTGACATTTAAATAAAGTCTAATAATGTTGTACCAGTGTGACCTCCGTGGTCCTTATCACTGTGTACTGTAGTGCATAAAACATTAATACGAAGGGAGACCAGGTGAGAGAGTTGAATGTGACATATCCTGACTCATTTTTCTAAGTCTAAAGGTTCAACCCAAAAGGTAAAGTAAAACAGCTCTTGATGGAGAGGAAAAGGTGGAAGGGGGTGGGTGATGATTCTTTCCCCCGCTGCCTGGCACTGAACAGCCTCTCCTCTCTTCTCATTTTGCAGGGTCCACGAATTGCAGTCCCTGAGTGAAATGTTGAAGGTAGAGGCCCATGAGTCAGAGATTCTGTGCCTGGAGTACTCGAAGCCAGACACAGGTACCTGGCCCTGGCCTAGAATGGCCTTGAGTGAGCTCCTCCAGTCTGGCCAGAGCCACTGATACTTGTCCTGCCTCTTGACTATGGGGCTGATCGTTCTTTTGGCTACCAAAAGAGTTAGTGATCCTTCTTGATGTCTCTGAAGGCCTCTTGTTGTCTTTGAAGGCTTTGGGGAGGACTGCATCGCAACTCTGCCCGACTCCATGGCTCATGCGGCTTAAGGATGTGGGGCTCAGTTTCTCTGGGTGCTGTTTGCTGGGCACTCATCAGCTGATGGAGTTCTTCCCATCCCAGGTCTGAAGCTGCTGGCCTCAGCGAGCCGGGACTGGCTGATCCATGTGCTGGACACAGGGCGGGAGTATAGCCTGCAGCAGACGCTGGACGAGCACTCCTCCTCCATCACCGCTGTCAAGTTCACAGGTGTGGGCAGAGCACTTAGACACACTCTGCCACCTACCCCCCCTGCCACCTGCCTGCCACGCCCAACACTCCATAGATTCTAAAGGGCTTCGGACTTCGTGTTCTTTTTACACACGGACACAAACCCATACACACATGCACGCACCTTTGCAGAATCTCTGGAGTGCTTCTGACTTCGTGTTCTTTTTACACATACACTCACACAGACACACACATATAGACACACCCTAGCAGAATTTCTAGAAGGCTTCTGAATTCTTGTCCTTTTTACTCATACACACACAGACACGCTTGTAGGATCTGTGGAGGGCTTCTGACTTCATGTCCTTTTTACACACACACACACACAAGCACACACACACACACTCCCTCACTCTCACACTCATTCCTTTGCAGAAACCCTCGAAGACTTTTGACTTCGTGTCCTTTATACACACACATACACACACTCACACACATACACCCTTGCAGAATCTCTTGAGAGCTTCTTACTAGGTGTCCTTTTCTTTGTTCTGCTTGCTGTCCTGCTGTGCTGCATCCTCTTCTTGCTTTTTTGTGCATGGCTCCCTCTGTTGTGGTGACAAATGGCTTGAGAGGGATTTGACATAGGGAGAAAGCCCACCCACATCAACTGTCACCAGAAGCAGACACTAAGTCCATTTCTCTCACCTCACAGAACTATGCACACCAGACACTGGTAGGGCTGCCTGGGAGGGGAACCCTTAGTGCAGTGGTTCTCAACCTGTGGGTTGCGACCCCTTTGGGAGTCATATGACCCTTTCACAGGGCTCACCCAATTCATAACTGTAGCAAAATTACAGTGATGAAGTAGCAAGAAAATCATTTAATGGTTGGGGGAGGGGGGCATCACCACAACAAGAGGACCTGGATTAGGAAGGTTGAGAACCACTGCCCGAGTGTGTTTAGGACTTTGCTGCCCTCAAGGTCATCAGACATTCCTGAGGGCAGAGCCACTGCAGGAAGCCCTTCTGGGAAATGCCCTGAAGACAGGTCTCAACCAACTCCACCCTCACCCTCTGAGATCCTAGTCATAGGACGCATGGAAATGCTCCCTGCCACTTCGAAGACTGTAAGTCCATGGGAGCAGAAAGCCTCCTCTTTCTCCCTTGGAGTGGTGGCTGGTGAGTTCAAACTGCTCACTTTCTGGCTAACATAACCCACAGACCAGCTCCCCCTGAGCTCAGTTTGGTTTGCCGCACAGCACACATTGTTTGGAACCTTCTGAAATAGCTATGCACATGTGCAGGTTGGGGGGATTTCGCACAAGATGCAGTTTTCCACCCTCTCTTGGAAAAAATAATTTTTGCAAAAGGCTTGTATTCTCTTCTGGATCTGAGTAGCAGCTACTCTCATGAAGTCCTAGCACATACATTCATGCTACAGTCCTCCCAACTCCCTAATGTCTTACGCCGAGTCTGCTCCATGCATTTCTGTGTCCTACATGGCAGCTGTAGGCACCCAAGGCATGGGCTCTGCAGCCTGGGTCCAAATCTCTCCTTCTCACTTCCTCACTGAGTGGTCCTAGGCTCATGACTTTATCATCCTGTGCCACTGATTTTTCATCTGTAAAATGAGGCCAGAATAGAGTCCACACATAGGCTTGTTAAGTGGAATAATTGAATTATTATACACAAAAAGCTTAGAACGGTGCTTGGCTTCTTGCAAATACTATTAGGTGGTTTAGCATAGGGACTGGGTCATCCATTACATATGCTCAGGTTCAAACTTCCGGCCAGGAAGGGATGGTACACCTAGGTGGTCATTACACCTGGATTGGCCCATCTGGGCCAGGTGAATTCAATACAGCCATTGGGGTTGACCATGACCGTCAACCATCTCCATATGGAGGAATTGAAAAGGCAGGATCTTGCCCGCTCCGATGTCTCCCTTCACCCACTTTTCTGTTGTCCGTCCCCCAGGGAGGAGTTCACATGTAGATACTTGTAATCAGTTCCCTCTTTCCAATCCACCCTCCCATACCCCTCTCAGTATCACCACTCATAAATTATCAAGGTTTCTTGAGGGATGGGGGAGTGGGGAGGGAGGGGAAAATGAGGACTTAATGCCAGGGGCTTAAGTGGAGAGCAAATGTTTTGAGAATAATGAGCGCAATGAATGTACAAATGTGCTTTACACAATTGATGTATATATGGATTGTGATAAGAGTTGTATGAGCCCCTAATAAAACGATTTTTTTAAAAAGAAAAAAAGCAGGATCCCGGAGCCCACTGAGTGACTTTCTCTCCAGCAGCTTCTAGGTAGGCTGTGCCCCGTGAGGGGCCCTGAGGAGCCTGTGTAAACCTGAAACTTCTTCTCTCAAAAAACTCACTTGGATCACAATCCAGGCTTCGAAGTGAATTCTTTCTCGCGCAAAGCCAAGGCCTGAGGTATATGTCTCCCAGGAGAGATCTAACAATAGTATCTCTTATTATAGCATTAGGAGCCCAGGTGGTGTAGTGGACTGTGCATTAAGCTGCTAATCGCAAGGTAGGGTTTGAACTGACTAGCCCGTCCGTGGGAGAAATATGAGGTTGTCTATTTCTGTAAGGCAGTGGTTCTCAACCTTCATAATGCCCCCACCCTTTAATACAGTTCATGTTGTGGTCACCTGCAACCATAAAATTATTTTCATTGCTACTTCATAGCTATAATTTTGCTATTGTTATGAATTGGTTGACCCCTGTGAAAGGGTTATTGATCCCCAGGGGGGTCACGACCCACAGGTTGAGAACCGTTACTGTAAGGATTTAAAGTCTCAAAACCCCAAAGGGGCAGTTCCTTGTCCTATTGGGCCAGTATGAGTGGGAGTCAATAAAATGGTAGTTAGGTTTTTTTTCTGCATCAGTATCAGATTCTGGTGGCAATCTCAGTCATTCTGCATAGTGGTCTGGTTTGAACTCTGGTAGATCTGTGGGAAATGACTGCCCTGGTTTGAGGTGAGGGCCACTGTGCTTCAGTGGTAGATCTCTCATCGTCTTTCACCGGGAAGACCCGGGTTCGATTTGCAGCCAATGTGCCCCAGACTGTCAGTGAAGATTTGTGTGTTGCTATGACACTGAGCAGGCTTCAGTGATGTTTCCAGACTGAAATAGAATAAGGACGAAAGACCTGATCATCTCCATCCACACATCGACCTATGGCCCGCCTCGGTTGGCTTCCCCTCCCAGCCCTGGTGATAGCACAGACTGGCATAGTTTGCTCCGCTTCCCGTGAGGTGCCCATGAGAGGCTGACTCGACAACCACGGTCAAGATCAACAGCTTGAACTCCTTTCTGGGTCTACAGAAACAAGAACAACCTTCTGAAATGAGGTCGCATTGCTATTAGGGACTGGGAGAATGCCTTTGTGACAAGGACTGTGCTCTGGATCCCAAAGGTGACTTTTAAACACAGCCAAATAGCAACTTCGGAAATTGCCATAGTAGAAGCCAGGATTTAAAAAAAAAGCTCTACTGACTTGCTCATTGGAGGTCAGAGGTAGATGGGGGTGGGGTGGGGTGGGGTGGGAGACTCCTCTAAAAATGAACAAATTTGTTTCCTTACATATTTGTCATGTCTTTTGGTCCTGAAAGAAGGGGGGGGGGGAAGCAGACGAGAGGAGGAAATGGCGACTGACAGTCATCTTGTTGTATTCCCACAGCATCCCCTCCTTAGGCACTTGCTGCCATCTCATCCAACTCCAATCAGTATATTTTCACCCAGCAATGATGCAGAAATGTCTATGTACTCCAGTTTTATTGTAGTCGGGCAGCATTTACGGGTTTGACTTTCAACTCAGCATGGCAGGACGTCTAGAAGCAATTATAACCAGCACCTGCTCTGTCTGTGCGGTGGGCAGGCAGTGACGGATTCCCAGCTTCCGGAACACTAGTGCCCCCTCCCAGCTCAGGATAATGACGGTGACACTCGGCCTCCTTGTTGTCTGGGGGAGCTCTAGGAGCTCTCCTCTGACACCTCATATTATTGGCATTTCTTTGAGTGAACACATCAAATTAGTGACTGTAAAGGAAGGCGTAGGAGATGATTATTGGTGACCAGACCAGCCTCAACCACCTCCAGAGAGAATGTCTCCTAAGTGCAAAGTATGGAGAACGAGGAAACAATTGACCACAAATGGAATTGGCTCTGAGTCTCGCCACACAATGTATGTGCGTGGTCACTGAGGCATCAACATTATGGCTGGAGGATGGATATGGTTTGTGCAGCCGTGATTGCCATCCAGAACCTGCTGTGCTATTGTGAAAAATGATTTTTTATTCTGAGCAAATCTCTGCTTCCACTTGCTGTAATGCTTCGCTAGAGAGCCGGGGACTCTGGGAGGGGTGGGGACGCACAGGGCTGGGCTGACCTGAGGAACTCACGTGTAAAGGGCTTTTTCTCACTTGGAAGCAGGATGGGTTCACAGCTGTTCTTTCTGGTAAAGCTTGTTTCTGAACCTTGCCACGTCTGAGTCCGAAGAGGGAAATGAAGGTGATAAATGCTGCGAGGAGCCCTGGGCACATCTTGGCTATGGTCCTGCTTAAGTCTGTTTCATTTGAATCCCAGTTTTACCTTTCCTCCTTTCTGGGTTCCGAAGCATCAGATGGGTGCCAAACGCTTCCACGGACAACTAAAGCTGAACAAGGTGGAGGCAGATGAAGAGCAACGGGAGGTTGGTGTTTGGGAGACTGAATACTTGGGCTTCCTAGGCCAGTCCAGTTGGTGGTTAGAGCCCTGTTTCAGATTCCACTGAAATCTCCTAGCGTCCAAGGACCAAATGGCTCCTAAGTCCAGAATTTCTGTTACATGTCTCACCAAGGAGAAGCTGGGCCAAAATGTATTGAAGAATAAAGCAGGAGTTTGGCTTGTGAATCCACTCTCTGATTCTGAAATTTCAAAGGCTTCGTGCACAGACATTTCAACACTGAAAGCACAGCAGGGAAAATCAAAGACTTGGGCTTCCTCCTTGGCCCTCTTTTAGGGCTTTTATGGTTTTCCAAGGCGCCTCCCAGAGCCGAGTGTTGTATAGGTCATGTTTAAAAGTGCCGTAGTTCTGAGGGACTTGCTGTTCTGCTTTCTTTTGTAAAGAGACCCGGTTTCTTGTCTTGTGGCCAAACACAGAGCACAGATGTCTGTGAGCCCCCTCCCTTTCCCCTGACCTTTGCTCTCTTCTCTGGATACCCTACTGACCTGTTCTCCCTTACAAGATCTGAACTGCTCACACACTTCGTTTAATTCTCATCCTAGCGAGAAGCATCTGAGCATCTTATTAGAGCCTGTATGAGTTCTGTTCTGGGTGCCTATTTGTGTAACTTCAGGTCTCTGGCATGGAAACGTCCCATGCCCACAGACCCACACAGATAATATAAACTCCAACAGTAGTTTAAGGTTTAAGGTGGTCACAGGGAACACTGGGGCACGTGTCTCCTGGTGAACCACACAGGCTGTCTAAAGGGGCTAGTTCCATCTCAATGTAGCCATGCAGGAATGTAGACCGGTTAGGTAGCAAGACAAGGGGTTGTTCCTCTCCATGCTTAGGGGGCCCCCTACAGGAGGTTGGAAGCCAATGCGGGCTAAGCCCAAGCCAGGAGAGCTTACTTGATGCCTCCCAGCTGAAAGCCCTTAAAAGGCTGGAATCTGGAGACCACCGCCCCTTCCCTTCAGCTGCTTCTCTGCCTTCCCCTCAGCAGGGCTGGGTGTGCAGTGTCATGAGGGTGCACGTGTTCAGTTTAGTGTAACGCCGGAACCTTCTTCTCTCATGTATCTAAACCCACTCGGATTACCAACCAGGCTTTGGTGTGAATTTCTTTCCAGTCTGTAGCCAAGGACCGAGACATTTCCCACCCGAGAAACCTAACAGACCCAGACTTACAATAAACCCATATTTTTATTTATAAGGCAAGAGGTGACCAGGTCTAGACAATAATGGTGAAGATTGCCCTGGGTTTGAGAAAGATTCTGAGGTAGAATCCATAACCCTTAGAATTGTATTGGCCTTAGGGGAGGGGCAAAGAGGGCTGGATTGAGAAAGTCTCTGGCATCCAGTTCTGACTTGACTTCTGGATCCTGAATCCTTCAAGGCTATGACCTTGCCCTCCAGGCAGACCTTCCAATAGCCATCTTCTCAGAGCCTTGTTAAGTTCTCATAATACATTACACCTGCCATCCTGTGAGCAGCTACCAAACCCAGGCACTTTTTTCAAAGACAAGCTCGCTCTCTCTACCCCTAAGAGCAGGTAGTTTGGGGATGATGGATATGAGATACCACAGAAGACAAATCTGTTATCTTCCATGGTGCACAAAACATGCTGTCACAACCAGGACTCGTGACAATCCCTCAGTTTCCTAAATTGCTTCACTGCTACTTTTTAATTAAGCCTCATTAGATTGTCATATATTGATAAGAGGGATGACCCTGAACTAGATGCATAAATTAAAGCTATCCTCATCCTGTGCTTTTATATGAATGTGTTAATTATTTTTGTCATTAGGGAGAATAATGGAGGGATGGAGCAATACCAAACGGAGTTTGACAAAGTGTTGGTGTTTGCTGCGGCAAACCAGAGTCTGCAATTAACACCAAGAGATAAAGATAGGATTCCCTGTAATAAATAACCTTCCTCCCAGATGATAATGGCGAGCCAGCGGGACCCATTGTTGTGTTGTCGCAGTTGTACATGACCCCTTAGAGGAGACAGTGCTAATGTTTGAAACGAGTCTTGTTTGCCCCAGGTGGCTCACACATTTGTTTTTTAAATGGCATAATCACTAACATTTAAACACGGGCTGATATCACGTAACAATTTGCAGCTTCTGAGAAATGGAGAGGCCAGACTTTGCTGGTTGACAGTGCAGAGGGACTGGGGGAGCAGTCAGATATGGTGATCAGAGTTTGGAATCCTTGCTTTCCAAGTACATGTGTCAAGGACTTCAAGGGTTCAGAAATGTAGGAGAGAAGTTCCAGAAGACAAGTTTGTGTGGTCAATAATAAACCAATATAGGGGTTGAGATTTCAATCTGTTGGCTATTTATCTTATGCTTGGTAGCCAACCAGCCCAGAATTCCTGACCTCGCCGACCTTGTGAAACAAGGACCATTCCAGAATGACATAGAAGCATGCACGGAAGCGAGGGCATCCATTACCCCGAATGCGTAGGGGTCAGGAACTAAGTGCTTTCTGTAGAACAGCTCCAGAAGGCAGACCTTTGGCTGGAAAACCTGTTAGGGAGCTAGCATAGGGACTGGCAGGCCTATTGCACATGCTCAGAGGTCCGAGCTACCGGCTCATGAAGCAGTGGCTCACTGCATGCTCAGAAGTTCAGGTTTCCAGCCAGGAGGGGGAGCTACGCCTGGGTGGGCGCTGTACCTGCATTGGCTCACCTAGGCCAGGTGAATTCAATTCAACAATTCAGCCAATGGGGTCGACCTACGTCATCGACCACACCTCCCTAACCGCTCATAAAACTCACGAGGATCCCAAACCAGGCCTGGCGTGAGCTGTTTCTTGGGTGGAGCCAAGGACCTAGGCACACCTGTCCCCGGAGAGGTCGAACAGAAGCAGTGCTGTGTGATTCGGAGCTATGGGGTAAGCCGGCCCCAGGAGTGGGCCCTCCCATGTTGGTCTCACAGATTTGGGGCCCCTCTGGGCTCCTTTTACCTCACCACCCTCGGGAGAATTTTTGGGTTGAATTTACGGTGTCCGTCTTTGCGCCGTTTCTTGCTGGTGTCCGTCTTTGCGCCGTTTCTTGCTGGTGTCCATCTTTGAGCCATTTCTTGCTGGTGTCCGTCTTTGCGCTGTTTCTTGCTGGTGTGCGGGACTTGACATGCCTGCTTTCCCGGGAACTCGCCTGCCTTCCCGGGCTGCATTTGTGAGGGGGCTGGGACGCTGCTGCCTGGAGGCTGGGAGGATTTTGACTCCCAAAGCCTTCTCGAGGCTCAGTGTATAAGGTTTATTTGGACGCGAAAACAGAATCAAAGATGCAATTAACGAAGTTTTAGAAGCAGGCTTTATTGAGAAGCTTGTGGGCGGGTTCAGCAACTCAGGGTATTGAGCTATTGAAGCCGCGCAGGGGAAAAAAAATCCTGGCAGCGTTTTTATGCCCACTGCTGGCAAGCACATCTTGGGAGGATTAAAGCTGGGGAGGATCTGCGCACACAGGTGCTTCAGAAAGGAGAAGGTCGTTAATCTTACCTATATGTCAGGGACGCGTGGAGTGACCATATCTTCAGAAAACATTCTGGCTTTGGGACGAGCTGGTTCCAGGAATTTGAGGTTGAGGAGGGGAGGGGAGGTCGGTTAGGGGTCAGCCTTGAGAGCTAAGATGGAAGTGCAGGACTCAAAATGGAGTCTGTTGTGCCAAGATCGGACATTTTAGACTGTGCCCTATAGGGAAAAGTGACGAGGTTAGTCCGTTTCTGTAACTGCTACCTGTGGGTAGTGGGTAAACAGCAAGGGGAGGGGCTTTTCCAGGCAGAGTACTGAGAGTTGCGGCCTAGCACAGGGTGGAGAGGTTGGTATTGCTGGTGAACTGCTATACGGGTAATTTTGCGGAGTCGACTTTGCCGGAGCTGGATGAGACAAGGAGCAATTAAGAGCAAAATTATAACTAAAATTATGGGTCCTAGTATGGGGCCTAGGAAGGAGTACAGAGAAGAGTTCCACCAGGAGGAAGATCCATCTGTTCTGAATCTGTTGTTTTGCAGCTCACGGTTTAGCTTGTGGAGGGTCTGGACTCTAGTTTCCACAATCCCCAGCTTATTGATATAATAACAGCCTTCCTCCTGGAGGAAGAGGCAGGTTCCTCCTTTTTCAGCCGTGATGAGGTGTAAAGCACGGTGGTTCTGCAAGGCAACTTGGGCAACAGAGGTTATTTGTCTTTGCAGGGAGGCTAGAGACTTGGCAGAGGCATCGACTGCCAGCGGGAAGCATGCGGTTAACTTGTCTGCTGTGATGATAGTGTCCAAGGGCTCCACCGCTGAGTCCTACTGCAATTGCTGCGGAGGCGAAGGAGATTCTCACTGCTATCGGGAGAAAAACTGCTCTTTTAGTTTGACGACTGTATACTTGGATGTATTTGTCCTGGAACTCAGCCGGAGTGTATATAGTGAGCTGCGGAACCAGAGTGACGGGTAGAGGTAGAACTGATGTTTATATGCTTAGTGAGTGTATGGTTGCACCAAAAGAAAATTTTTTTTCTGGCCCTGTTAGTGGTTTGGAGGGGATTTGGGTGACATTACATGTCTGCGTCGATGGATTGGAGTAGCAAAAGGGCACTTGAGTGTTTTCTGGTTGGATGTACAGAGGGACGTTGGGAATGGTTATGGCTTTTGTGGTCTTTACGTTGGATGAAAATGACAGGGCAGGACCTGGTACTGCTACCAGAGGAGGGTATTCTAGGGCCACACACATGAAGCAGGTGGAGAGGTTGCCTAGTCCAGCAAAGTGGTGATGGCCGGTCCCTGCTGTAGCAGGGTGAGCCAGGAAAAGTGAAACTCAGAAGGTTTAGAAATTTAGTTAGTGAGTTGAAGGTCTTGGATCTGAATATTACAGTGGATGGTGGATTGGACCTGGAGTAGCGACCTCCATACATACAGTTTGGCATCCAGAAATTTCTCTCGGCGAGTGGTGCACTAGGCTCCTGGAACTGGAGACGTCCACCGGCTATCCCAGGGGTCTGGGATTGTGAGAGTGTATTTAGATTGATGGTAGTAGAATCATCCCTGGGGGTGAAGGGAGAGGTAATGTATCTAGAAGGAAGACCAAGGACACCCGACATTTTTCTGTATTCACTTTTTTGCACATTGGGTAGTTGCCTTCTGGTCATACAGGAAGCGTTTTAAAATCAGTGAAATTTAAGTATATGGGTGCTCTGCCCCCTGTGGGTGGGCAGTTAGCGGTGGCCAGCAAATAATCATAACACTTAGTGCAGGCGTAATTGGTATAGTTTTCAGTCAAGTAAAATCACCAGGCAAAAGGGGAAATTATACTAGGTTTAGCTGGCTGGCTTGGTGAGGTGAGTGAGGGAGAGAGACATAGGACCAGTAGACTGAGCAGACCACTGGGAGCCATGGTCAGAGTTTATTGCCATCTGGACTCGGGACAAATGTACCCAGGAATCTAGTCTAAGAACCTTGATTGCTGAGGGAGTGGTAAGGGACAGTGTAAGGGCCTTTCCACCGGGGTGCTAAGGGTTTGGGTGCAAGGGATTTAATTAACACAGCATCTCCAGGATGTACTGGTTTTTGGTGATCAGCAGAGGACGGAGAGGGTTCAGGGATGGCAGAGTTGGCGTGTTGTCTAAGAAGGTTGCGGAGCAAGCACAAGTATGGAAGGTACAAAGCTAGCAGAGGGCAATCGGTTGCAGGAAGAGGCGAGAAAAGGAAAGGTTGTCTGTAGAGTATTTTGAAAGGACTGAGGCCGGACGGCTCCTGAGGGGCTGCACCAAGGAGAGTATAAGAGCAAAGGGTAATGGTTGAGGCCAAGAAAGTTGCAGTTCTAGGGAGAGTTTGGTGAGCTGTTTTTTTTTTATTTTTTTTTATTTTAACAATTTATTGGGGCTGATACAATTATTTTCACAGTTCATACATATACATACATCAATTGTATAAAGCACATCTGTACAGTCTTTGCCCTAATCATTTTTTTCTCTTTTCTTCTTTTACATTTTATTAGGGACTCAAACAACTTTTACCACAATCCATACATATACATACATCAATTGTATAAAGCACATCCATACATTCCCTGCCCCAATCATTCTCAAGGGATTTGCTCTCCACTTAAGCCCCTTGCATCAGGTCCTCTTTTTTTTTCCCCCCCTCCCTCCCCTTTCCCCCCTCCCTCATATGCCCTTGGTAATTTATACCTCGTTATTTTGTCATATCTTGCCCTACCCGGGGTCTCCCTTCCCCCCTTCTCTGCTGTCCCTCTCCCAGGGAAGAGGTCACATGTGGCTCCTTGTAATCAGTTCCCCCTTTCCAACCCACTCGCCCTCCACTCTCCCAGCATCGTCCCTCACACCCTTGGTCCTGAAGGTATCATCCACCCTGGATTCCTTGTACCTCCAACCCTCATATGTAGCAGTGTACAGCCTCTGTCCTATCCAGCCCTGCAAGGTAGAATTCGGATCATGGTAGTTGGGGGGAGGAAGCATCCAGGATCTGGGGGAAAGCTGTGTTCTTCATCGATACTACCTCACACCCTAATTAACCCATCTCCTCTCCTAAGCCCCTCTATGAGCGGATCTCCATTGGCCGACACTTGGGCCTTGGGTCTCCACTCTGCACTTCCCCCTTCATTTAATATAATATATATACACATACATATGTACATATACACATATATACACATACATACACACACTTATATCTTTTTTTTTGCATGATGCCTTATATCTGGTCCCTTGGGCACCTCGTGATCGCACTGGCCGGTGTGCTTCTTCCATGTGGGCATATTTGCTTCTGAGCTAGATGGCCGCTTGTTCACCTTCAAGCCTTTAAGACCCCAGACACTATCTCTTTTGATAGCCGGGCACCATCAGCTTTCTTCACCACATTTGCTTGTGCACCCATTTGTCTTCAGCGATCCTATCATGGAGGTGTGCAGTCAATGATATGATTTTTCGTTCTTTGATGCCTGGTAACTGATCCCTTTGGGACCACTCGATCACACAGGCTGGTGTGTTCTTCCATGTGGACTTTGTTGCTTCTGAGCTAGATGGCCGCTTGTTTATCTTCAAGCCTTTAAGACCCCAGTCACTATCTCTTTTGATAGCCGGGCACCATCAGCTTTCTTCACCACATTTACTTGTTCACCCATTTTGGCTCCAGCTGTTGTGTCGGGAGAGTGAGCATCATAGAGTTCCAATTTAATAAAAGAAGGTATTCATGCTGTTGTTTTATGAGACCGTTAGCTCGTTCAACCTTACCAGAAGACTGAGGGTGGTAGGCTGCGTGGAGTTTCCAGCAGATGCCCAGTGAGGCGCTAACTGCCTGCTGCACCATAGATATGAAGTCTGGACCGTTGTCCGACTGAATTGAAGCAGGCTTGCCAAAACGAGGAATGATGTCTTGAAGAAGGTGAGTGGCGACTATGCTTGCACTCTCAGAGGAGGTGGGAAAGGCTTTGATTCATCCTGAAAATGTGTTAACCATAGTGAGGAGGTATTTAAACCGCTTATGCTTTGGCATGTGGGTAACATTTATCTGCCAGTCCTGTCCCGGTAGGTGCCCTTACATCTAGTGGAGCTGTTTACGAGGGTGTTGAGCTTTCTGGCTATTGGAGAGGGTACCGATGTTGCATTTTGCATGTACTGTGTTGATAGTACTCCATAGTCCAGTGGGGTGAAATATGGGGTTAGAAACGTGTAGACAGCTTTTGGCCCGATGTGTGGAGAATTGTGATTATTGGTGATGATTGTTTCCTGTTGTAACTTTGGGAGAATGAGTAAGTTCTATATGTGTACCCACCATTTTTGTTGAGGAAGAGAGCAATACTGGGTGTTTTCCTGATCAGTGTAAGTTGGAGTGTAAGTGGGAGGTAAAAAGCATACTGAGCTAGGAGCGGGAAAGTTGTTGGGCTAAGTCAGTAACAGGATCTGCAGAGTGGGAGGGGTGCCTGTCTATTCCCATAACCGAGACCAGGGAAGGGGAAGTAGGGCCTGAGTCAGAGGGCGAAATGGAGAAGGTAGTCCGCTACCTGGAGCACAACCCTGGGCTCGGCGAAGGTTACCGGAGTCGAGGAGCCAGGGCCTCTTCAGTCCATGAACCCCAGCAGCTCCATATCTTGTAGCTATGTGTCTGGAGTTTCCATGATCTCGGCACCTCGGCTTTGCAGAGCCGGTGGCAGAGCCAGGGTCGGGCAGTTCGACTTCCAGTGGCCTGGCTGTTTGCACTGCGGGCAGGGCTTGGTAGGAGGCTTGGGATTGGGGCAAACTTTTGACAAGTGGCCGACCCGGCCACATTTGCAGCAGGCTCCTGGGGAGCGCGGCGATGGACGGGATTGCCTGCCAGCCTTAGGGCTGCTACCAGGGCTTGGGAATGGAGGCTAACCATCTGTTGGACCCTCACCTGGCAAGTGGCCTCAGCTGGCTCCTCCCAAGCGTTGAAAACTTTAAATGCCATTTTTACCAGATCCTGTATAGGGTTTTCAGGGCCCTCCTCAGCCTTCTTTAGCTTTTTCTCTGATGTCAGGGGCTGACTGGAAGGTGAAGTGAGAGGCCAAAATAGAGGCCCCACTTTTTAGACCCTGGGTCTAAACAAGTGTACTTTGTGAGTGCCTCCTAGAGGCAGTTAAGAAAAAGAGCAGTAACTTCTCTCAGTTTGTCATAGTTGACAACCTTGTTGGAGGCTGTTTCCTGACCTCTAATGAGGTACCTGAGCATGAGGTTTCTATAAGGAAGATCAGACGCCCAGCCGGGCTGGTAACTCCAACTGGGGTCCTCTATTGTGATGGCATGCGCTCCCAAGGGGACATTTGGGTCGATACCGTGGTTTTTGTCTGTGTACGTTCCTCGGCAGTAAGGGTAGAAGCAAGGATCACTTGGATGTCATGCCAGGTTAAATCATACGTTTGGGAAATGTAGGTAAATTCTTTAATAAACTTAGAGGGGTCTGCTGAGAAGGAGCCCAGGCGGGTCTCTATCTGCGACAGGTCCTTTAAGGAAAAAGGGACGTGGACTTGAACGAGTCCCTATACACCTGCAACCTCTCTTAATGGACAAAGGGCAGATGGAGGGTTGTGGGAGCGGGTATGAGAGGCAAGCAGTGAGGACAGGAGAGAGCGATGGGGTGGCGCAGCGGGCGGGGGAGACTGATAGGGCAGCGGGAGAGGCGCGCTGAGGAGCTTGGCTGGCTCTTCTGGGGTTTGAATGGCAGGTTCTTTCTGCTGAGGAGATAGAGCTAACCATATTTGGCGGGAGGAACAATGGCTAAAGAGGTCAGGGCGGGAACGCAAGTCCCAAAAAGCCTGCACATAGGGGACTTCAGAATCCTTACCAGTCCTCCTGCAGAAATTGTCCAGGTCCTGTAGAACGTTGAAATAAAAAATGCCCGTCGGAAGCCAATGTGCGTGCCTGTTAAGCTGGGACTGGGGCCAGGCAACTTGGGAGAGAAAAACAAGTCTTTTCTTTCACAAGGTCTGAGTGAGAGGGAGAGACTCATCAGGGCAGCCGTAGACTGGTTTTGAACGTAGGCAAGTGCCGTGCCTAAAGGTCCTGGAGATTTGGGGAAGATGGGTGGCTCTTAGGGGACCCCAAAAGAAGGGGGAGCCACACACCTATCCCGGATTTTTGGCACCAAAATACAAGGTCTATTTGGATGTGAAAACAGAATGAAAGACCCAATTAACAAAGTTTTAGAAGCAGGCTTTATTGAGAAGCTTGTGGGCGGGTTCAGCAACTCAGGGTATTGAGCTATTGAAGCTGCGCCAGGGAAAAAAATCCTGGCGGCGTTTTTATGCCTACTGTTGGCAGGCAGACCTGGGGAGGATCATAGCTGGGGAGGATCTGCACACACAGGTGCTTCAGAAGGGAGAAGGTCGTTAATCTTATCTATATGTCAAGGAAGGATGGAGTGACCATATCTTCAGAAAACATTCTGGCTTTGGGACGAGCTGGTTCCAGGAATTTGGGGTTGAGCAGGGGAGGGGAGGTCGGTTAGGGGTCTGCCTTGAGATCTAAGATGGAGGTGCAGGACTCAAAATGGAGTCTGTTGTGCCAAGACTGGGACACAGTGTTGTGCCGCGGCTCCGGCAAGCAGCAGGCCTGGGGGCGCCTGCGTCCAACCTGTTGGTTTGGGCAGGACTCTGGCTGGGTGGCTGGCTCCAGGCTGGCTTTCGGCTAGGCCGCAACCTGCGGCCTCCATTTTCCCAGCCACGTGACTCCCTCTCAGGCAGAATGGCGCCACCTGTGTCTGTTGTAGCTACACTCCATTCCCAGACAGCAAACCGCCCAGACTGCCGGAAAGTTCAGCAGAACAAGTTTCATTTCCTGCGCAGGGACCATCAGCTCTCTTGAGGGGAGACTGAGCGGCCCCCCAGTCTAATTTTCCAAAGGTTTTATACTTTTGCAATGTGCAGGTGTGCAAGCAGGCAGAGCTCAGAAGCGGGGTATTGTGGTTAGCCATTCTTAGTTGAACCAAAATTGCTCTGGTCATTCTCGCAAGCCTTCTGAACATCAATGTCCTTCTGTACGTTCCCTTGGGCTACGTCTGCACAGCCTAACTCCCCAGTATCAGCTAATTCATTGGCAGTTCATAGCTAGTATATTTACCGTTCATAATGGCTTCTGTCAGCTCAAAATGACTTCTCTTGTCAAGGCTATTTAAGCTTTGCCCAGAACTGCTACATTCCCTCCTGTTCTTAGCCAAGTTCAAATCATTGAATCTGCGGTAGCCAGCCCAGTGTATGGTGGGCTTCGCACTAAGAGTTTTGTGGCTTGTACTTTCTGTGTAAGGAATGCCACTAGCTTATTGGTTATTACTGGGCCAAATGTGAGGCTTAGCAGGAGGAGGATTAGGGGCCGGCTAGGGCCGTTCATAGGGTAGTTAGCCAGGCTGACCAATTAAGGAGCTTTTCAAACCAATTGGTTCCTCCATTTCTTTTCTTGACTCTTTGTTCTAATCTTTTCCTAACCAGGGCTCATCTATCTTTATTGATTCCCGAATGCTTTGCATAGAATTAGTTTCTCCCAATGCTGTGCACAGCATTCCTTGTTTCCAAAAGAGCAAGTCAAGCCCTCGGCGGTTTTGCAACACAACTGCTACAAGGGGGTCTAGGGATCTTTCTAAATGGGAGACAGGTTTTTTTTTTTAATCCCTGTAGATCTAAAGCAATTTGCTGACTAAGAGTCTGATAGATTAAGTTTCCTTGTATTAAAGCAACTGACCCAACTGTAGCTAATCCCATAATCCCAAGCCCTGTTACCAGTGGGACCAATACTGGGGCTCTTTTAACTCATCTGGAAATTCCAAAGTTATCCCTACACCTCCTTCACCAGAACACAGGTACACTTGAGGACTAACATGCACTAGCACACAAATACCCGGGTCCGCTACTAATACTAGGGCAAAGAGACAGGGTGTTCGTCCTGTGGAACAAGTAAAGCAAGTACTCATTGGAGCAGATAACAAATTAGGATCAACATTTGTTTCAATGGGAACAGCTTGAAGGCAAAAATCTCGATATCTTGATATATTAAAGGGATAATTAGATGAATAAAAACACAGTCCTTGCGCTTGCAAATCTTTTAAAGTGAGCTTAGACTTGAGTCCATACTAACATCACCTATAGACTGCTGCTTCATGTAATCCTTTTTACTAACATTTCTATTGGATTACACTCTGTACCAATAGTGCTATTTGTACCTGTACCTACATAGTAAGGGGAAGCAGGGTTCAGACAAAGCCAACAATCAGCTGTGAGGTGAGGATTTGAGTTCTTAAATTGGAATACAGCATCCCGAGAATCAAACACAGAACCTTGAAGGGGCTCCTGAATGAGAAGGGCCCTGTGAGTTGGGCTGGCAGTGAACGGGAAAGTTACTGGAGAGTCTGGAGGGTGTGGCAAAGGAATCTTAATGACACCCAGCTGTGGCTCTTCAGGATTTATCCCGAGGTTTGGGCCTTTGTACGGATGGCAGGTTGCCATATTTTACTTTGCTGAATAGAAAAGGTTGTCCCGGGATCTCTATCATTTACATAATGTTGAATTCCCCATGTTTTCCCAGTGAACCCAATAACGCTTGAATCCAATTCTTACTGGGTTACATTTGGAAACCATACACGTGGTGGGATCAAACCCTTCCAACTTGAGTCTCATTCTTGTAAAAATAATAGGGTCGTCTTTAACAAGTTTCCACCCTGAAAATGATAGTTTCACAACCCCAAGCTGCACAATGGTAATGTCCCTCCCCTTGGCAGTTAGGGAGTCCATAAGCCGGGCATATATAGAAATGGTTTGTTTGGAGCCTTCTTTCTATAGAGGGTATTCCGCACCTATAGGACGGGATTCCAGTATGGGCCAGTCCACCTAGGTTCTAAGGTGTCAGGTTGGTGCTTCTTTACCCATGTCCAGTTTCCTGCTTGCACGTTGTTGGCTGCCTGTTCCCTTTCCCTTGGTTAGGCCCAAAATGAAGATGTCAGAGCTGATGATTTGTCTCTCACCTGTTGCACAGCCTACAGGCACTCGATGAGGGAACGATTAGTGACTTCCATTATTTCTACTTCCCTCAATCTTGGGAGGATTTGGGGAAGGTCTGGCAAACATAAATTCAAATGGGGTCATGCTTTTGACATAGGGATTGCATCGGACTTGAAATAGGGCAAAAGGTAAAGTAAGGATCAACCCAGTTCTCGCCAGGTCCTAAATGCAACTTAACGAACAATTCCTTTAGGGTTCTGTTTATTTTTTCTACTTGCCCTGAACTTGGGGCCTTTAAGCCCACTAGAGCTTCCAGTTAATATTTAGAAGCATTGCTAAGACTTTAGTAATTTGAGCAGTAAATGTTGGGCCATTGTTGGACCCCAAGGTGGTGGGAAGGCCAAATCTAGGGACAATTTTAGTTACTCATAATTTACACACAGTGGCAGCAGTTTCCTTCTTTGTTGGGAAGACTTCCACCCATCCAGAATAGGTGTCTACGAACACCAGCAAATATCGGTAGCCATACTTTCTAAGTTTGATATCCATAAAGTCCACCTCCCAGAATTCTCCAGGACTACTACCTCGAGCTCGTGGTTGGGGTTGCTCCTTTTCTTTCTGGGGTTGTTTACCCGAGCACAGTGCAATCAACGGTGGGTGACATCTGCCACCCAGTGTCCAAGCCTGGGTATGTAAAAGTGCCTGAGAAGCAACTGAGACAGTTTAGAGAGGATCCCAAATGCATACCTTCATGTAGTCCTTGAATCAGATCTCTCCCAGAGCTTCTTGCATGAATCTTCTTCCATCAGGATGGAGCAGCCACCCTGGATGCTCCCAGTCTTTTTGGCAGGCCAGCTCTTGGCTTATCTTTAGATCATTTTCTGAGTATGTAGGTTGTGACTGTAACACTGGGGATGGCATGGTCACAGCCACTACCTTGAGGATTTGTGGTATAGTCCTGGCATTCGAGACCCACCGGTCCGGGGGACTGGTTAGGAGTGGTTCAACCATAGGTCCCCATACCACAGCAATATCCTGTCCCAGTGTAAGCTTCCTAGCTTCTATGACTAGGATGGCCGTGGGAGCCTCAGCTCGCATGCAGCTCGGCCATCCTGCAGCTACAGAGTCCAGTTTCTTTGAAAGATAGGCCACAGGTCTCTTCCATGGCCGCAAGTTCTCAGTTAGCACTTCTTTTGCGGTGCCTCTGGCCTCACATAGACAATTGGGAGGGCTTTACTATGTCTAGTAGGGCAAGAGAGGTTGCCCATATGAGCGACTTTTTAAAGGATTCAAACGCTTGTTGTTCTACTTCAGTCCATTTAAGTTCTTTTTCCTTTCCCCAGTACTAGCATATAGGGGTTTCGTTATTTTTTCAAATCCCAAATTACACAATGGACAGTACCCCACAGCTCCTAGAAACTCTTGCACCTGCCTCTTAGTCTCAGGGACTGGGATTTTGAGGATCGCCTCAGTGCGGCTGGGGGACAAGGTCCGTTTTCCCTCCTCCAGTGGGTAGCCTAGGTATACAGCTTTATGGACACACAGTTGAGCCTTTCTTGCAGATACCCTGTACCCCAATGGGCCAAGGACTATTATCAGGTCCTTGGTAGCCCGTTGGCATTCCTCCAGGGTTTCGGAGGCCAGGAGGAGGTCATCTGCATACTGGAGCAAGGTGGTTTGGGGGTGTTCCTCCTTGTGTTCCTATAAGTCTTCACTGGGTTGATGTGCAGGAGACACGGGATGGAGAACAAAGCATCCTTTAAGTCCAAAACAGTATAACAAATTCAGTTTGACGGGATAGTACTCAGGAGGGTCTCGGGGTTTGGTACGTGGGGTGGCCAGTTTCTATCCTCTCATTTACCTCTCTGAGATCCTGCACCGGTTGGAAGTCCTCAGTTCTCGGCTTCTGCATGGGCAGCAGGGGAGCATTCCATGTGGACTTGCAGAGGACCAAAATGCCTGTCCTCTATAGTCTGCAAATGGGAACAGAAATACCCACCTTTGCTATCCAGGGAGTGGGGTTAGCTTGACACACCAGTGTAGCTGAGCTCAGAAGTTGTACGACCCCAGGCACCTGAAGTTCAGAAAGGTCAGGCAGGTTGTTCTCTGCCCAAACAAAAGGAATATCTTTTAGCGATTTATCATGAAGTTCCTTTGAGGAGGTCTCCTCTGCTCCTTGATAAAACACATATCACTCTGACATTGGAGCGGTGAGCAAAACTTTTGGCTTTTCAAGTTCAAGGGTTAAGGTGGTTGTAGCAGATGAGAAAGTAATTATGGCTGCCATTTTTCATAATAAGTCACGATCAATTAGGGGAAAGGGGCATTGAGGCATTACCAGGAAGGAGCGTGTAACTGTCTCTTGTGCTAGATCTGTTATTGTGGCCGTTGTCCAAGGGTGTGCTTGGGTCTGCCCTGGGGCCCCTGCAATGAAAGCCTTTCCTTTTGACAAGGCACCTGTAGTCTTTTCTGAAACCAAGAAGGTGACCCCTTTGTCCACCTAGAAATTTACTGGCTGGCTCCCTTCATGGAGAGTAAGCATGGGCTCTTTGGGGTCAAGTGAAACAGAGCCTGGACACCTTTATTCAGCTTCAAGCATTATTGTCTGTAGCTTTGATTTTTCTAGGCGAGGACTAGGCCCGTTCTCTCTAGTGGTGGCTCGTCCGCCTCTCCTGGGGTTTTCAAGGCACTGATTTTTCCAATGTCACTGTTTTGTGTAGTAGGTACATGGATACTTCCTCAGGACTAGGCGAGTGAGAAGCGGGGTATTAGGGATATCCATTCTTAGTTGAACCAAAACTGCTCTGGTCGTTCTCACAAGCCTGAACATCCATTTCCTTTGTGACATTCCCTTGGGCGACGTCTGCACAGCCTACCTCCCCAATATCAGCTAGTTGATTTACACTTCCTAGCTACTTTATTTTCTTTTCATGGTGGCTTCTGTCAGCCCCAACTGGCTTCACTCTTGTCAAAGCTGTTTCAGCTTTTCCCAGAGATCCTACACAGTCACCATTGTAGCCGAGAGGTAACAGGGTCTGTGACCATGGCCAAGATGGCACCCACCAGTCCAAACATGTGGAAGGGCGCTGCCTAGGGAGCTGGGTGAAGAGGCCTGGGAGTTAGCCCTGCCTGGTCCCGGGAGCCATAAGTTTCCCTTTTCCCCTCCATTCCCTTTGCCTTTCTCCTGGTTTTTCAAACAAGCTGCTCTAGCCCTATAACGCCAAGCACAAAATTGTCATAATTCTTAATGAAAACGTATCTGGTACCCAAATTATAAATGTGACAATTTGGTCACATTTCAAAAACACTGAAAATTTTATGGTTTTAAAATATATTTTGAATGCCATATATATTGATAACTATGAAAGTAAAGAATAAAAACCAAAAAAAGAAATATTTCCTAAATTTAAAACTTGAGGCGTTATAGGGCTAGTGTTCTTCCAGATTTGGTTTGTTCCTTGTTACAGGCTGGTTTTCCGTGGCCCACGCTTAGGCCAATGGCGTTCAGAAGCCTAGGCGGAGTCACTGTTACCTTTAGGCTTTCAGTGATGCTGCTTCAGGCACTTTTGGGGACAGCTCTTACTTAATACACAGCTCCTCTGCCATGATGTTCCAGCCAGAAATTCCAATTTCCCTTAAGGTTCCCTGAGCTGCCACGTGTCCCTTCCCTTCAGAGATTTGAGCGTCAGCCCCGCCAGCAGGCGTCTTGGAGGGCCTTGGGGCCATCCCAAGCAGTGGTCCTCCTAGCCTGTTGTCCAGAAAAATGGTTGGACCTAAAGGTCACCCTCGGCGACTTGTCCTTGACCCCTTCCCTCGGGCTGAGGCATGAGATTCCGGGAAACCGATGGATACGCTCTCAAGTGGGGTTATTGACCTGGAGGCAGCAAGCTGTCAATCGCGTCCTTGTTTTGTGCTTTCTAGATGGGATTTAGCAGCTTGATGCTCAGGAATTGCCCCCTTGCATGAATCCTGTCCAATTGGGATACAGTTGATACAGAGAGGCTGGGCAAACAAAAGCTGATAGATTCACTTTGCAACTCTATTTGGCCACAGTATCGTTTTGAGAAAGGAGAATGGTGGGCAGAGAATGGTACGCTTTCCATTCCAACCGTGATTCACCGGGAACAGTTCGGTAGAGTGTCAGGAAAGTGGGCGGAGATGCCAGAACTTAGAGCATTTCTCCTCTCGAGGAGCAGTAGGAGATCTTCATCCCCAGTGTACCCAGGAACCCCTAAGGCAGGCGTCCTCAAACTGTGGTCCATGTGGCACATGTGGCACGATGCCATTTATCCCAACCTCAGGGTGTTTTTGCTGCCACTGCCTGTCCTGCTTAGCAGCCAACTCATGCAGTGTGCATAGGAATTTGTTCATAGGTTTTTTGAAAACCATAGTCTGGCCCTCCAACGGTTGGAGAGACAATGAACTGGCCCCCTGTGTAAACAATTTGAGGACCCCTGCCGTAAGGGATCCTGGACTTCAGGTCAATATTCTCCCAGCCCTGAACCCTCCCTGAACATTCTACCCCTAGTAGAGGCACCAGGGCCATTTGGTCCCCGGGTAACTTACAAGCCTTTTACTCAAATGGAACCTGAGAAAGTTAAAAATGACACAGGCAGTTACTCTACTTTTGATCCCTGTTGACTCCGCCTGTAGCATCCCAATATTACAATTTAACCCTATAACGCCGAGCATGACCTTTCCCTAACATTTAATGAAACGAATATAAATGTATATATATTGATAACTATGAAAGTAATGAATCAAAACGAATTTTTTTTGCCCAAAAATTTAAAAGTGAGGCGTTATAGGGTTAAAAAGAAGGATTGTTCTTATCAGAGGGGCCAATGCCTTAGGATCATAAGTGAAGCGGTGATCCCACTGCACCCAGTAGTGCCCAAACCCTGGGCCCCCCTAGGGGAAATTGTGAATGCTTTTACCACCGTGCCGGTACTTAGAATGAACAAACACGCACGCCTGATAATCCTAAGATTTTTACTTACTTCCTGTGATACTCACCGACTTTCAAGGGCACTCCCACCTCACAATCCTAGCCTAGTCTCAGTTAAACTGATCACCCTTTTGTGCGTTTGTTGTTTTTTCCTGACATTCTCAAGTTACCAAAGCCCCTAATCCAAGTGTTCCAGCTCCAGGACCACCATCTCCTGGACCACTTCAACCTTATCCATCCTAGCGCTGAATGGACAACCCCTCCCAGCAGAGCAGGAAGGGTGTGGACCCAAAGCCCCACCCGCCCCATTTGCCAGCAGGAAGTAGCTAGAGATATCGTCGCCCAGTACCCCAAAGATTTGGGTCCATATCTCTTCAGGGTGGAAATGTTAGGTAGCTAGCATAGGCACTGGGGTGTCCATTACACATGCTCAGAGGGCCCAGTTAGCTGCCCAGGAAGGAGTGACACACTGTGCGTGCTCAGAGGTCCAGGTTTCCGGCCAGGAAGGGCAGGTTACCTGGGTGGGCGCTGCACCTGCATCGACCCACCGAGGCCAAGTATATTCAATTCAGTCACTAGGATCGACCAGGGTTGCCCACCACACCTCCCTAACTCTCCTAAACCTCACATGGATCACAAACCAGGCTTTGGCGTGAATTCTTTCTCACGCAGAACCAAGGACCGAGGGATATCTATCCCCAGAGAGATCTGACCAACCCAGGAAAGCTCTTTGGAGGCAGGAGGAGTGAACGTGAGTGGCTGGTGGATACTGTTCAGATGCATGGCTTTCTGCTTGGAAGGGTTTTTAGACTCGGCTGACAGGATCTGAGGAGTTAGTATGTCTGGATCACATAGTATACATGTCCACAAATGAGCTGACCATTCCAAAGCCCTGACAGTGCCTTTGGAAAACACTGTGCTTTGGAATGTCACTCCTTGCAGAGGGCAGTGGGAGGGGCTGGGACCCAGGTATGCTGCCCCGTACTCCCAGTTGCCGGTTTCTGGATCCTGACAATAACTCTCACAGGATCAGTTAGTGGGCTTGTTGTCTGCCCCAGGCTTTGTTCACCGAGGTCCTCCAGCTAGGTGGTGGTGTGTGTGCGCATGAGCAGAGGCTTCCTGCCAATCCCCCATGAGTTGAAGAGCTCCCCTGGTGTGGGCTCCGTGAAAGAGGTGCCCCAGACAGCAGGACTACCCAGGAGGGTGGGCCCTGCAGGAACCGGAGGGCCATTCCCCCTGTGGAATGACCTCAGAGCCCCGCCTCTCTCACTGTCCAGCTGCCGGGGCTGTGGACCCTAAGCTTCATGCCTCACACAGGAATAGACACAGGGTGAGGCGACTGCAGCACCTGCTTTTGCTGGTCTAATCCAGCCTGAGATCATCCTAGCATCAGCCCTCTGCCAGGGTCTTTTTTTCCTCTCCTTTTATAGGGGCTCATACAACAATAACCACAATACGTGCAAACAGCACTCATATAAGGCACATTTGTACATTCATTGCCCTCATTATTCTCAAAATATTTTCTCTCCACCCATGCCCCTGGCCTCAGCTCCTCACTCCCCCCGCCCCCATTCTCACTACCCCTCCTCATAAATCCTTCATCATTTACTAATTATTATTTTGTCATATCTTGCACTGTCTGATGTCCCTCTTCACCCCCTTTTCTTTTGAGGTTTATGTAGATCCTTGTCATCCGTTCCCTGGTGCCAGCCTACCCTCCCTCCACCCTCCCAGCATCCCCATTCATAACACTGGTCCTAAAGATCTCATCCACCTTGAATTCCCTGTGTTTCTAGTTCCTATCTGTCCCAGTGTACATTCTCTGGTCTAGTCAGATTTGTAAGTTATAATTGGGATCTTGATAGTGAAGGGAGAAGAAGCATGGAGGAACTAGAGGAAAGTTGTCTTTCGCCGTTGCTGTCTAGTACCCTGTGTAGGCTTGTCTCTTCCCCAAGACCTTAATTAAGGGAATGTCCAGTGTACTGCAAATGGGCTTTGGCTCTCTACCCAGCATTCCCTGCTCATTCACAATGAGATTTTTTTGTGCTGATGATGCCTGATCCCTTTGATACCTCGTGATCGCACAGGCTGGTATGCTTATTCCATGTGGGCTCTGTTGTTTCTGAGCTACATGGCCGCTTGCTTACCCTTCAGGCCTTTAAGACCTCAGACGCCATATCTTTTGACAGCAGGGCACCATCAGCTTTCTTGACCACATTTGCTTATGCAACCGCTTAGACTTCAGGGAACGTGTCGGGAAGGTGAGCATCATAGAATGCCAATGTAATAGAACAAGGTATTCTTGCAATGAGACAGTCCTTGAGTGGAGGCCAAAAGGCCATCGGCTACCTTAATAGGAAACCTATAAAGATATGGACATAGGTGTATTTCCCCATGCTCACAGATAAATATATTTACATCTGTGCGTGCCTTTCTTTAGACCTCTATAACTGGCCCGTGCTTCCTAGGTTGCTCTGCTAGTCCCTTTCATTTCCCTTTTGTGCCCACTGCCATGCTCAGTCTTCATTTGGGTTTCAGTAAATCCTCTTGGTTCCTTCACCCTTGATCACGCCCTACCAGGATGCCTACATCGCCCTCACCACGGATTTGCATCCTCTTGTTGTTCCCTTGTCTCTGGGTTTCTTAACATCACTCCCTTTCGCCCCAACTCCCTCTTTCCCGTGGCCCTCCCCCGAAGCGTTGGTCACCTTTTTCTCTCCTGCAGATTGTGCATCCAGCATCTCTTTTTAGACATACAGTAGAGGTAATAACATGCACAAACACAAGACAGAGCAAAAGCAAGCACCAAAAGAAAGAAAACAGCCAAAATCCAATGACCGTAAAAGAAAACACAACTCCTCAAGAAAGGAAAGCTCGTAGTTAGTTCACGGACTGTTTGTTGGCCCTTAGCAGTGTTTTCCAGTCCAGTCTGTGCGGGCACCAAGTCCTGCCCCCAAAGTCCTCCTTTGGCATTTCCTGGGGACCTTGTTGCTCCACTTCCTTGCTCTTCTGCTGCACCCCCTTAGTGCTATGCCTCGGTGTGGCGGGATCCGTTCCCGCACTGTGTCTCCAGTGTTGTCCCTTCTAGGGCTATGGGTCTTTGAGGGACGTCGTGTCTCATCTTGGGCTGGCCATGTGGTCTTCTGTGTGGACTGTCTTCTCTGAGTGGGAACATCATCCTCAAGGCCTGGTGGGCCAGAATGTGCTCCACTCTCCCCTCCTCCCCCTTCGTCTGCTCCGTGTTCTCCATCAGATATGTCCCTCTCCCAGAGCTGCAGATTCAGTGCCATCCTATGAAAAAACATATTCGGGCATGGGAGGGGGGCACGGGGGGGAGGAGGATCTGCTCAGATCTTTTGAGGGTCCCTGAGAGGGTGACTGCTCAGCTGGGCACAGGCATATGGGGCTCTGAGCTCTGGCTCCAGACACTGGTTGGGAATGTGGCTTTGTTGTTAACCAGTTGTGTTCCTGTGGGTCAGTACCTGTGTCTTTTTGAGTGAGTTTTCTCATCTGGAAAATAAAGGTATTCCATGGTCTAGTGTCCCATGTCACTAAGGGATCGAGAAGGGTTAACCCGAACCTGATTCAAACCAGGTGCACATGTCAGGCGCATTCTAGATCTGGGGTAGCGATTTAGACCCCAGGCCAATGATAATGTCCAAGAGGTGATATAGGTGGCTTCGTATTGAAACGGGAAGCCCACTGTGGAGGTTTTGTCCTTCCGCGGATGGCCACTTCAACTCCTGCTAAAAGAGTTTCACTGGCTCAACAGCCGAGCCGGGAGCCAGTGCCATGGAAACCATGTTGCTAACTGGGACATAGGGCAGAGAGACATTTTTTACCTTGATAGCTTGGGAAGCCCCCCCGATCTCCATGCAAACCTTCTGGTGTGAGTACATTGGAAGCAATCATAGGCTGACAGTAATTCCAATCTTTCCTTTGACAATGTGTCTGTTCTCTTTTTTGAACCTGAGAAGATGGCCCCTGTATCCTCCAAGACATTTCCTGCCTGGCCCCCGACTTGGACAGTTAGCATGGGATCCTTGGGGCCAGTGAAACAGAGCCCTGAGACATTCCTTCAGCTTCCTCAAGCGTTATTGTCTCTCGCTTGGGTTTTTCTAGGCGAGGACGAGGCCCGTCCTCTCTAGTGGAGGTTTGTCCGTCTCACCTGGGGTTTTCAATGCAGTGGTTTTTCCAATGTCTGTCTCTTCTATAGTAGGCACCTGGATCCTTCCTTCCTCGGGGCTTGGCGGTGCCACAGGTCAGTCTCTCCGTGAGTGGGCCATGATCTCTTTTCCTGAGTCTCTGGTGTGTCTCATGGCAATTCCTAGTATTTTAGCTATTTCTTTGTCTCTGTCGTGGTAGGGTCATCTGTATTGATACACCCACTAAGACACTTCTATCACATCATGAAGATTGTTCCCTTCAAATGCTTCCCATTTCTTTTTCATGTCTGAGGCGGGCTGAGTAATAAAGGCAATACTTATTTCCCTCTTGTTCTCGGGGGCCTCTGGGTCCTTGGGGGTACAAAGGACGCAGGCTTCCATCAGCCACTCTAAAAAGGCAGGCAGGCAGGCAGCTAGGCAGGCAGGCAGACAGACATTCTCTTGTAGGCGCCTGAAAATTCTCATTGACCTTAGATAAATGCATAGGTTTCCTAGCTGTCCCACGGAGGGCCTGCAAGAGAAACTGGTGATACCTGGCTAAGCCCTCGGGGCCTTACAGGGAGTTTGGGTCCCACATTATTCGTGGAGTGGTAAAAAGAGTTTCTCTCCACTGGGGAGTGCCCGCTGGTTGACCATCAGGTCTATTGACTGCTTTCTGGGCCTCTCTCTGGAAGGGCTCCCGTTCCTATGTTGTGAACAGCACCTGGAGAAGTGGCTGGCACTTGTCTGAGATGGGCTGATGCATGTGGAAAAGCTAGTCTAGCAAAGAAATCAGACCTTGTGGTTTCTCAGACAGGGGGTTTTGTTTATTCCAATTTTTAAATCCCCGGGATAAAAGGGGACAAAGACCCAAAGAGGGACTCGGGGGGTTTCCCCAGGTGTTGGGGCTGCTTGCCTTAAGCAGAGAATGCTGCTGCCCAGTGATCCTTCTTGGGGAGTGGAGAGGGCATGCCTGCCCTAGTGCACGTGTTGGGGGGTGACTTTAAAAGGGGTGGTATTTCTCTCTCTTTGGCCCCCCATGAACTGATAGACAGGCAGCGGTCAGAAAGGGTCTTAAGCCAGCTCTCCCGCTCAAGAGTCGTCCTGCAAAGTGGGATAAAGACGACGGGGAAGGGGAGGGGAGGGGAGGGAGGGCCTCCACTTTGGTGGCTTTAGGAACTTGGACCGGTTGTCTTTCCTGGTCATGCCAAATTTCCTGAAATCTTGATAAAAAGAACCCATTCTGTTGGGGGAGGGAGTAAGTCTTTTATATATCCTGGCTTACTAGTGGCCCTGTCAAGTCACACATCAATTTTTCGAACCCGAACCTGAACCCCTTACCCCGAACCCCTTACCGCTTACCCCTTAACCCTTAAACCTTACCCTTACCCTAATAGCTGAAGTCCCCACCAGAAAGCCAGCCTGTGGTGGTGGGGGTGAGCCATTTTCAGGAAATAATGTCTGGCTCTACATTTTACCAGACTTGTTAGATTGACTAAGGGCCCTAGTGGCATAGTGGTTACAAGTTGAGCTGACATCACAAAGGCCAGTAATTTGATACCACCATGAGCCCTGTGGCAGAAAGATGGTACTTTCTGCTTCCATGGATTTAATCTTGGAGAGTCACAGGGACAGAGCTACCCTGTACCATAGGATCCTGTTCAATAGGGTCCCTCACTATGAGCTAGTATTGACTTGATGGCCATGAGTTTAAGGGCCATTTTGGCTCCCTTTTCAAAGGAACCTCATTCAGTGAACTGACTCTTTCTGGTCAATCCTTTCCTCTGACTCTGGTCTGAATGTACCACCTCACCTGGGGAGTGAAGAGGTCTGAAGCTTGGAGCTGCCTCCCAATGAAAGAAAGTAAACCATGATAGTTCATAAAGGCACTTGTGCAAATTGTAAACCACCAACCTTGGCTTAATTCATTTTTTAATTGGATAGAAAGTACTCTATGTTGATGACAAATAAACCAAACATATATTTGTGGACACACACACACACACACAAGACGAATGTTTAGGGCATCTACCCAGCTCTGTCAGAGAGATTTGTCCCAGGTCTGGGCATAGGAGTCAGTCTTCTTGCATTTCAGTGTCTGGCTCTGTAACTGACCTTAAGCCACATGACTTTGATCAGATTGCTTAACATCTCTAAGCCATTTTGGCAACACCGTGTATCAGGGCTGAGAAGGGGCACTGGGGGTAAGCCCTGACATGATGGGGGAGGGACTCAGCCAAAATAAAGCATACAAGGGTAATGACCATGGCATTCTCTCCAGTGTGGGCCTCAGAGCAGCTCTGGTTCTAGAAAATCCCACAGAAATAATTTTACCAACCTGGGCCTTCAGCCCTCACGCCAAACTTAACACGTTTCTAATCCACACAATGTTTACAGCTTTGGGTTCTCATCCCTCTACTTCTTCCAAGAGACCAAGGAGAATGGAGTGTCTGAGCAATATCCAGGCCACATGACCATCTTTCTCAGTTCTTAACTCACCTTTTCCTCTCTCAAGCACAACTTTAATGTTTCCATGAGTGTCCGTGGCTATGATAAAGAATACGTGTTATGGGAGGTAATCAGGGCCTGCGTCTTCCATAAACCAGTTGCCAAAGACTCTTTACCGATAGGTAAAGGTAGGCCCATATGTTTTACTTACCTATTGCTGCTTAGTGACTTTCAATCCCACTCGGTGTATTATTTGCTCAAAATTTTGTAATTTGAGGAAGGTTTGGCTGGGGCAGCACATCTCCACTCCACGTGGCATTGGCCAAACCAGCTCAAGCAGCGAGACCCGGCAAGATGGGTTTGCTTTGGTTCATAGGTCTAGGGCCTGGGTTCTTGCTGTTACATTGGCTCCCCAATTTCCCTCCATGTGATCGTATCATGTGCTT
The DNA here is from genome assembly GCF_050624435.1 of Tenrec ecaudatus. NCBI lineage: Eukaryota > Metazoa > Chordata > Mammalia > Afrosoricida > Tenrecidae > Tenrec > Tenrec ecaudatus. The sequence goes on from NC_134540.1 coordinate 128,074,074, forward strand.
GCCTTTAGCTTCCTCAAAGCAGGGTGATTTTCAAGATAGATTTTTCTGTCAGGATAGTTGGGCTGTAGGCCCATTGACAAAATCCCTTAAAGGGATTAAATTGAATGCACAATTTAATACGTGACTGCCAAATATCCCCCAGAGCACACAAGTTGAAACCACAAGACTTCTCCCTAAGAGAGGTTCCTTGTAGCTTTTGATAGTCTTCTAAGTCCCTTTTCCTTTTCCACAATAATGTCTGGGTTGCTTTACCAATCATCTTCTTTCTTTTTATGTAGCACTATCTCTGGCTGTTGAGTCCAAGCCAATGCAGTTCCTTCCCAAAGTTACTGGGTTTCCCTTGCACTGGATTACATGATGCATTCCATTTTATGAAAGCCATGTCCCCACGTCTCTTTGAAATGGGTCCCTCTCTGTTTTAGGCTGCAATTCAGCCTATTTAGGCTGTAGCACCGCCTTATGGAGACTCTTAGAAAACCTTTTGTGTACACAAGACTGTCTACAAGGCACTGGATTACATTCTTTTGTGATCTGAGTACAGGGCATTAAAGCTATCTTCTTGATCTGATCCAACGCAGAAGCCATGCTCATGCCATTCCTATTATGCAAAATTATTTTTTGGCAAGAAAGACTTGGGGTTGAAAAATAGGTTTTGTTAGGCAGATAGGGAGGAATGAGATATCCATTGACGCATGCACAGGAGAACCAAGCATAGAACAAAAGCCTAGGTTTTCCCGCTGGTGGGTACGGATGGGCGTTAAACCTGGATCAGCCCACCTGGGCCAGGTGATTGCAATTCAGCCAATGGGATCGACCTGGGGTCATTCACCATGCCTCCCCCCGGGAATCCTTGAAAAGGCAGGAGCGAGGGGGAGAAAGGAAAAACTGGGGACAGGAACTGGGGAGAGAACTTGAGAAAGAACTTGAGACAGGTCTTTTTTTGGAGGAAAACTTAGGAGAGAGATCTTTGCGTGACCTCGAGCAGTCTCTGCCAGGCTGCATGGTAGGGAGGAATCCTAGGGGTGACGTGTAAAACCTGAAACTTCTTTTAACTTTCATTAAACTCACTTGGATCACGAACCAGGCTGAGGCGTGAATTCTTTCTCATGCAGAGCCAAGAACTGAGATGTAACTCTACCCCGGAGAGAGATCTTACCGTTTATATTTAAGTCCAGCATGTCCCTGCTCCTTCATAGTTCATATTTTCTGCTAAAAAAAAAACACACAACTAAACCCCAAACAGAAGTAACTTCTTCAGCTTTTCTTTACCCTTCTGTAGTTTATAATTATTTGTCTGTTGCCTCCATTGTTAATGACGCTGAGAGTTCAGATTCTAGATAAAGCAGAAGAATGTCACTGCCACCCAAAATAGTTGTTCTTAGTGTTAGTTGGTGTCCAATCAATCCCGGCCCATCCACTCACTTGCTGCCATTGAGTCAATTCTGACTCATGGCAGCGGAGTATACTTGCCCTGGTAGGTTTCTGAGACTATACATCTGTACAGTAGAAAGCTTCAGCTTTCTCTCTCAGAGCAGCTGGTAGTATTGAACTGCTGACATTATGGCTAGCAGGACAATATGTTACCAGGGATCCTTTTCAAGGCTGTGCCCTTTCAGAAACAGATCACCAGGCCTGCTTTCCTAGGAACCTGTGGGTAGGTTTGAAGCATCAACCTTTTGGTTAATATGCAAGTGCTTAACAAATAGGCTTTATCCTGGTATGGAAAACCTAAGTCACTGCTCTTTTGCCTAAAGAGTCACTTTCAATGGCCCTGGCTTGTTTCATGGGATGGGACAGTTCAGGGGCTCCCGGACAGGTGGTGGGGTAGGATCCTTATTTAGTAGGGCCATATAGGGTGGGGCGGCAGGGAAGTGTGTGTGTGTGCTGTATGTGTGTGTAATCTGCATCTTTAACAAATGCCCCCCCCCCACTCAAATGAGAAACACTGGCCCCAATTGTTCTCTGCCTCTCTTGTTGCTGCCTTTTTGGGATTTTTCTGGCTTTTAGCAGCCCTGGAGGCCCCTCCTATCTAGGCAGGAAAAGGAGCCAATAAATAAGTTCACACTAAGGTGCTAGAGAGTGATAACAGCTAATCCCTTCCAAGGGCAATTGCTCTCAGAATGAAAGAAAAAAAAGAGAGAGAGAGCTCAGGGGTTTGGGGGGAGCAATTTAACTCCAATGAATAGTGTCTCCTGGAAGAGTAGTACACTTTGTCGCTGCAATGGGAGTCATATATGAACATGTGTGTGTGTGAAACCCCTCACATCAGTCTCTTCTTCTGCTTTTGTGTAAATTGGACTTTAAACACATTCTCTAGGAAGTGTTTGAATGCCTCTGTTTATGGAAGCTTCTTGACAGAAGGGGGATTTTTGTCTCTTTTGTTCAGTGAGAGAGCCCCAAGGTCTGGCATTTAATAAGTAAGTAGCAAGCTGTTTGAATGAATGAGTGAATGAGTGAGTGAGGTAAAGAAGCCTTCTGCAGCCTTCCAGGTCGAGACTGCCCCCCTCAGAAGCCTGGCTCTTGTCTAAAGTGAGGTACACCTCACCCCCTTCCCATTTCATGCTTCTCCGTGGTCTGCCGGGGATTGAGCTGAAAAATGATTTTTCATGCACGTCATCCTCATTATATCATTATCCCTCAGAGCAAAGCTCTCTGACCACCCTGAAGACCTGTATTTAATGTGAGGAAAGGTGATTTAATGGAGTGGAGAGCGCAGCATAAAACAGACAACCCTTTCAGAATAGCAGAGCAGGCTGTCCCTCCAAGGGGAAAGGGACAAAAAGGGAAAAGAAAAGAAAAATGGCGAGGGAGGGGGGCAACTCTCACTCTCCGAATAGGCTGAAATAAGAAGTCCTTTTGGTCAGCTTCATCAGAAGACAAACCTGAAAGTAACCCCTTGCCCTCCCCGCTAGCGCATAACTGACTTACCATGCATTTTACCTTGGAGCTGATTATGCGCTGAGTTGAGGCAGACGGGGAGAGTTTATTGACATATGGTCTCCCTTCACACATTTTGTTACAGCCAGACATCAGGGACTGAGCTGCAGGATATTAAAGGATTTGGAAGCGTTATCAAGGAATGGGACATATTTATCAAAACCAGGGTGATATTACAAAGCTGGGTTGCTGCTACACCTGGGTGTGTTATGTGATTAAAAATAATGACAATGCATCCTCTTGATGGATTTTGAACCTGGGGGAATACTGAGCAGGTCTGCTGGACCACCCTTGGTCGAGAATTCACACCTAACCACCACTTTGGTCTCAGAAGAAAATTGTGGCTGCTAGCTCACACTTGGAATCCAGGTAGGGCAATGTTTAAGCACTTCACTGTTAACCGAAAGAGCAACACTTGGAATTCACCAGCTATCCTGAGTGAGAAAGTTGTGACCATGGGCTGCCACAAAGATTACAGCCTTGGAAACCTTCCGGGAGGTTCTTCCCTGGCCTACAGGGTTGCTCAAGTCAGAATTGACTTGACTTCCATGGCATTGAGCTGTTTTGAGTTTTGAATGGCAGAATTGGAGACTTCAGGATTGCAGGAAGATTTGTGAGCAGCCTGAGATATGCAGGCGACCAGCCTTGCTTGCTGCAAGGGAAGAGGAGTTGAAGCACTTACTGATGAAGTTCAAAGATGATAGTCTTCAGTATGGATTACAACTCGAGGTTAAAAGAACAAGAATCCTCACCACTGAACCAATAAGCAACATGATAAACAGAGAAAAGATTTAAATGATGAAGCATTTCATCTTACTTGGACCCATCCACAACCAACGCTCATAGAAATATCTGTAAAGAAATCACTGGATAAATTGCTTTCAGTGAATTTGCTGCAAAAGGCCTTTTAAACATTTTTTTGAACCAAGGTGACTTTGTCACCTTAAAAACTCAGGAGTATCCTATCCCAAGGCATGATTATTTTCATGTGGAAGCTGGAAAATGCATAAGGAAGTCCCACGAGAAGAATTGATGCATTTGAAATATGGTCCTGGTGAGGAATATTGAATACACCAAGGAAATTCTAGGAGAACAAACAAATCTATGTTGAAAGAACTACAGCCAGATTGATTCTTAGAAACGAGGATGGTGACATTTGGCTTCATGTACTTTGGGTGTTATCAGGAGGGACCAGTCCCTGGAGTTGGGCAGCATGCTTGGTCAAGCCAAAAGGAGGACAAACCTCCACAAGATGGGTTGACCCAGTGGCTCAAATGTAGGAATGGCTGTGAGAAATGCGCAGGGCAGCGTGTTGTTTTGTTCTGCTGTACATAGAGTGGCCATGAGTTGGAACCAAATTGGCAGCACCTGGTTACGCAATGGACTAATGGCAAGATCAACCATTCAAAACCACCAGCCACTCCTCAAGAGAAAGATGAGGCTTTTTTACTCCCATAAAGAGTCACAGTGTGAGAAACTCACAGGGGGAATTCTACCCTGTCATAGAGGGTCACTGTGAATCGGCATCGACTCTACGGACGTGAACGGCAACAACAACAACAACACAACAACAACAAAAAACGCACTAATGGTGGCTGGGTACATGAGCAGACACCCATCCACTCGCAGTGGAGCTAAGTTAGTGGTTTCAGCAGGAAGCTTACCTCGGTGGTTTCCAGAACTCCCCTGGGCTGAACCAATTTACACCAGGTCCTTCAAATATTCCTGGTACCCCGGGCATCTTTCATTTCCCAGAGTTGGTTGCATGACTTAAGGCTTGATGATCATGGGGCCACATGAAGGACGCCTATGTGCTCCAACCACTGCCTTCCTAGAGAGTGCTGTGGACAATTGCCTTCAAGTCAGCCAGCTCCTGAATCATGCGGACTCCATGCGCTACAGAACTCAATGCCCACTGGTCCTGCCCCATTCCTTCAATGGGTTGTAGATTTGACCCCTTGTCAGTTGGGGGGTTTTCAGTGGCTGATGGCTTGAAGGAGTTCACCAGGCCTTTCCTCCTAGTCTGTCTGTAGGCAGAAAACATCGCTAAAATCTGTTCAGCATCATAGCAATATGCCAGCCTCCACTAGCAGTTAGGTGGTAGCTGTAACAGGAGGCGCACTGGCCAAGAATCAAACCCAAATTTCCTCCATGGCTAGTGAGAATTCTGCCATGGAACCACCATTTCCTCTCTCCTGGTTTCTAGTGTTTATGTATATAAGATTTCAGTACCTTCTAACAAGCAGTAAGTAAGACTGCACCACGGGTCACCTCTATTTAGCTCTCCCCCAAATTTTTCCACATGAATTATCAAGTGTGTGACAGTTGTAATATGTTTCTCTTTTTAAAAATTGCTGGGTGAACTTAAAACAGCACAAGGAAGTGCCAGCATAGCAAAATGATACCCACCTGCTTATTTATCTTCAGAGAAGAAAAGTCGTGAATGCATTCACTCAGGTGAAAATATCATTCATGGAAAGAAGTGCCTAATGGTCACCAGGACCCATGGTTAATCCTGGCGTGGTCATCTGATTCCAATTGATCAGACCTAGCTATAAATCACTTATATGTCTGGGTAATTAAAAGCAAATATAAATTTTCAAAAAAATAATGTTGCATGGGATAGAAAGAGAATATATAACAACATCAGACATAAATATGGCTCAAGACAAACTCATTGTGCACATCCAGAATACATAATGGCTCTTGCTAAGATGAGTTTCCCACTAGACCCTGCCCCAAGCCAGTAAAAGCCAGAAACTCTACAGTAAACTGTGGATTGTACTACTCTGAAATGGGAGCTGTGTCTCTAGACCTAATTTGGGGCTGTTCGTGCTGAGGACTCACCAATACCTGCTGCAGTGACAACAGTCCAGGTGAGAATAAGGAAATCTGGATGACAGCCAGGATATAGGAGCACTGAGACCTCAAATTGCTTCTAGGCGAGCATGGCCTAATGGGCTTCCATTTCTGCACCTCTGGCAGGAGGAGTTTGTTCTGGAAAGTAATGGTTTCTAAGGAAGTATTTCTTAAACATGCATGCACTTACCCAGGTTCCTGGAAATCGGGCTGGGGGGCAGATTCTGATTTTGTGGGTTCAGGGTGGGGTCTAGGATCCAGCAGTTCTAGAGGCCCTGGTACTCTTGGGCTGTTAACCACAAGGACAGTAGTCCTAAACCACCAGCCACTCCTTGGGAGAAATATGAGACTGTAGACTCCGGGCAAGAGTGACAGTCTGGGAAACCCACAAGGGCAGTTCTACCCTGTCCTGTAGGGTCACTATGAGTCAGCGTTAACTCCATGGCATTAGCATGGGAGAAGCTAATGCTGATGTTGCTGGTTCCTTGACCTATCATACTTTGAGTGGCAAAGTCCCAAGGGCCTTCCCGGATGTGATGGCCAAAAGCAGTAGTGTTCACCCTTGGTCATACTCTGGAATCCCTTAGGAGCTTTCAAGCCTCCCATTGGCCTGGCGCCATCCCAGACCAATGAAGCAAGGCTAGAGGAAGAAGGATTCAGGTCACGGTCAGTGAGAAAGCCCCCTTGGCAATGCCAACGTACAGCCAGTGCAGAGTCGAACTGGTCGACGACTCCACATGACTCCATATACTTTGGTGAAGCCAGCTGTTTGGGCAAGGTTTTCAGAGTTACCACCCATGTAGACTTGTTGGTGATAGTGCATTAAATAGAGCACATGCAGTGCATTGCATGAGTGGCCTATGTCATGCAACCACATCAGGGGGATGTTGAGCCAATTTCTCTGGGAGACCAAGGGTGTTGTCTCCATCCTGAACGTTGGCAGGGTAATGGACTGACACAGAGGAAACTCATTCTCTTTGTGGCGGTGCACTAATGGGTTCTGCACAGAAGGCCAAGTCCATGGCTGCAGATGCAGATGCTCACGGGGCTGAGGGAGCAGGTCAAATCCTAAGTCCGAGGTGGGTGTTTGCATATTTACATGCCCTCACTGCCATCAAGTCCATTCCAACTCACAGGCCCATGGGACTGAGTAAAATGGCCCCCGTGGGTTTCTAGACTGTGATTCTTTAGAGGAGTAGAAAATCTCCTCTTTCTCCAGAGGAGTGGTTGGTCATTCAAACTGCTGACCTTGAGATTAACAGTCCAACTCCTGACCACTCTTGCCATCAAAATTCTATTTATATACACAAATATATATATATATATATATATATATATATATATATATATATATATATATATATATATATATATATATATATATATATATATATATATATATATATATATATCCTTTCCCAAAAGAACTCCACATTTTCAAATCATTCTTGACACTCATGGCCTTTTTTCCTTTATAGCCATGCCTTTGCTTGAAGCACAGATATAAGAGAAATATTTATCTACTCATAGGGGTACAAAAGGAGCTTTGGTGGCATAGTGTTTGCATGTTGGGCTGCTAACACCAAAGTCAGCACTTTGAAACCACCAGCCACTCCGTGGGAAGAAGAGTCTGTCTACTCCTATAAAGAGTTACAGTCTCAGAAACTCACAGGGACAGATCTACTCTGCCTCTTAGGGTCACTATGAGTCAGCATCACCTCCCTGGCAGTGAGGTAGATTTTGGTTTCATAGAGATACAAGTCAGTCCTGAGCTGCTAAAGACAAGGTTGGCAGTTTGAACCCACCAGCTGCAGAGAAAGAGGAGGCTTTCTATTCCCATAAGGAGCTACTGTTTCAGAAATACCCACAGGGAAATTTTAACCTCTCCTGTAGGATCAATATGAGTCAGAATCGACTTATCGGTGGTGAGCAAGTGGAGGGGACCCTAAACAGGTTCCGGTGGACCTTAAGAGTTCTACTAATGGTGCATGCTCTGTAAAATGTAAACCAAGATTTTACTTTTGCAAACATTATTTTTTCTAAACATGTCTAACTCTGAAACTATACTCGCATGCGGGTCTTTGAACCTGGTCAGTGGTCTGGGGAAGTGAAGGGCCCTGACATCCTTTGTTGTTGTTAGTGCTGTCCAGTCATTCTGACATCACAGGGACCTTCTTTGCAACACAAGGCAGCACTGCCCGGTCCTTTGCCAGCCTCAGGGGTAGTATGTTGGAGCCCATGGTTTCAGCTACCGTGTCCTCCAGTTCACCAAGGAGATTCCTCTTTGTGCTTCTTACTAAACCCGTTTCGGAGGTGTCCATTCCAACTCACGTTGACGCCGTGTGGGTCAGCACCACGGGACCCCACAGAGCTTTCAAAGGCTGGTCGTTCAGAAGTCAATCAGCAGGCCTTTCTTCTGAGCGGCCTTGGATTTGAACCGCAAACCTTTTAATCAGCAGTGGTTGAGCGTGCTAACTGTTCACATTACCCGGGGACACCCAACCCTTCTTACCCTCATTGCTTCATAGGTGATCCATCTCCAATCCAAGAGGGCAGAGAAGATAGATAATACAGCCTGAGCTGCGTATGTCAGGTCCAAACTTTTCAGTGTCATGGAACAAATAGCCAAAAACCTTGATGAAATGGCTGGGAAAACTCAGTCCAAATCATTCCAAAGAAATGAGTAGCGGTGCACTCTTGGGAACTTGCGCTGTGACAGCAGCCACCAGGAAGACCCGGGTAGTCCAGAGCCTTGCCACCCCAAATATGGTCACAGAATAGCAACATCAGGAGCTCGTTAGAAGTGCAAATTCTCAAGCCCTACACAAGGTCCACTGAACCAGCGTGTGCAATTTACCAAGACCACCAACGGATCGGGGTACCTGTGAAAACCAAACCAAACCCATACTCACTGCTGTCCAGTCGAGTCAGACTCAGAGCAGCCCTATGGGCCAGGGTAGAGCTACCACTGTGCATTCCCAAGACTGTAATTCTGTAAAGGAGCAGACAGCTTGTTGTTCTCCTTCAGAATGCCTGCTAATTTAGAACTGCTAGTTTGGTGGTTAGCAGCCCACTGCCTAACTGCTAGGCCACCAGGGCTCCTTTTGTGCTTGTGAGAGGTCGAGCAAATACCATTAGCAACTAGAGAAGAACCTGGAAGAAAAAGAGCAGGGTCGGAACTGTGAGTCAATTTGGTCATTAGCACATTTCTGTGTTCACTTATTCTGTTCCTTCCCTTGTGTATTCAGTCAACAATTCTTCTTTGAACATCACCTCTGAGCCAGGATCTGTGATATGCTAATTAATTTGGTTTAGGAAAGGGGTCTGCCTTAGTGACTCCTGCTTCCTGGCTTTTCCTGCTTCCAGATCCCCTCTCTTTACTTCCTTCCACATTAGAAGCACATCCCTACATGTGCAGCTGATCCCTAGTTCAGGACCGGAAGTTACGTGTTGGCATGCATGCTCATAGCTCGCTCAGTGGGAGTGCAAAAAGTCAATTCCTTCAAGAGCCTAGCACAGTCTGTAAGGTTGGGATGGTGTTAAAAGTGGTGGGGTTGGTGTTAGTTCCCGTTGAGCCCATTCTGCATAGGATGCCTTCATGTGACAGAGTAGAAATGTCCCCATTGTGTTTCCTAGTCTGTCATCGTTACCAAAGGAGCCCCGGGGGGTACTTTAAGGGAAGTGTTGGACTGTCAACTGCAAAGTCAGGGGTTCACACCTACCAGCTGCTCCGCAGGAGACAGATGAGGCCCTCTGCTCCCATGAAGATTTACAACCTCAGAATCCCATGATTGGGTCGCTATGAGCCAGGGTTGGTTCCATGACAGACCCAAAGCCCACTTTCTGTCGAGTTGATTCCAACTCATGATGATCTTATATACTTGTTGTTGTTGCTGTCGGGTGCCATTGAGTGGTTTCTGACCCAAAGTGACCCTATGCACAACAGAACCAAACACTTCCAGGTCCTGCACCATCATCACATTTGTTCTCTGCCTGAGTCCATTGATGCAGCCATGGTGGCAATCCAGCTCGTTGACGGCCTTCCTCTTTTGTGCTGCCCCTCCACTTTACCAAGCAGGATGTCCTTCTCCAGGCAATATGTCCAACATATTTGGGAGGCAAAATCTTGCCATATATGCTGTCAAGGGCACTCTGGCCTGACTTCTTCAAGACAGATTAGGTTGTTCGTTTAGTAGTCCATGGCAGGGTAGAATTTTCTCTATAGGTTTCTGAGATATTATGTCTCTATAGGAATAGATAGCTTCATCTTTCTCCCACAGTGAAGCTGGTGGGTTAGAACTGTTGACTTTGCATTTAGTAGCTCTGTGAGTAACCCGCCATGTCACCAGAGATCCTTTGCGTTTGATGGCAGTGGGGTGGAATGTTTACAATGGCAAGACCTTTTTCTCATGTATTGCTACTGACCGCGGTCTAAAGCCCAAGTGCTTAGCCATTGGGCCACCAGGATTCTTTGTGGTAAGGATGTGTTCCTGCCAAAGTTCATGAACACTACACAGCAGTGGGATTATGGAACTGCTAGGTAGTTTAGCTTAGGGACTGAGGCATTCATTACGCATGGTCAGCAGTCAGGAAGGGGAGGTACACCTGGGTGTGTTCTGCACCTGAATTGGCCCACCAAGGCCAGGTGAATTCAGTTCAGCCAATGAGTTCAACCAGGGTCATAAGCACGCCCCACCTCTTGGAGTAATTTAAAAGTCAGGAGCACAGAGCAGTTCTCGTGACTTCCAGGGAAGCTTCTAAGGAGATGCACAATTCTGAAGAGCCCTGCAGGTGCCTTTATAAACCTGATACTTCTTCTAATTCTCATAAAACTCACTTGGATCACAAACTAGGCTTGGAGGTGAATGCTTTCTCGTGTGTAGCCAAGGAGCAAGGCGTATCTCTATCGTGAGAGATCTCACAGAACCATTGATTGCCCTGGCATGTTTTGGAGTCCTGATGGTGTCATGGTTATGCTTTGTGCAACAGTTTAAAACCACTAGCCACTCCACAAGGGAAAGATGGGGCTTTCTATTCCTATAAAGAAATACATCCTCAGTAACTCACAGGGGAATTCTACCCTGTCCTATAGGGTTGTTATGAGTCAGCATTGACTCAATGGCAGTGAGTGAGTGTCCTGGCAAGTAAGCCTTGGGTATCTACATTGACTCTCAGTTTCTGGTTAGCTTTTCACCACTTCACCCCATGAACTTGAACTGCAGTGGATGAGGGTTGGGAGCTCTGGCTCTGGGGCTGCTTGCTTGAATTTTCACATCATGGCCCTGCCCGTGATGGGACCTTTGACAGTTGGGCAAATGAGCTCGAGCCCGAGTTTCCTTTTCGGCAGCATAGGCTGAGGAAGGAGATGTCTTCTTTCTTGTGTGCTAACTGACTTTTACCAGTTAGTATGAATTAGATCTTTCCACGAGGAAGATCAGGGAGAAGGGGGAAGGATGAAGCAACTTGGATAGAGGTGAAGGCAGCGTGAGGGGTCAGAGAGAGATGAAAGGACCACCATGTCACCTTTGACTACTCTTAGTGAGGCTGGCTTGGAGTGCAGGAGACGGGGAGAATGAGGACACGGGCTAAAGACAGTGCTCATTCATTACTTCTGGGCAGAGTTCAGCCTTTGGCATGTTTGTTGGATGCTGGCGCTGTGTTCATCCAATGAAACTTCAAAATTCTGTCCTCTCATTAACCCTTTGTCTCTCCTTTGTTCATGATTTAGAACTTCTATTCTCGGGGTCTCTTTAGAGCCCCAGGAAATCAGAAGTCACAAGTCATTTCTGTTTACAGAGAGGCCCCCAGCATGCAAAGGCAGGAGGGTGTGTTAACAGCACACCGGTCCAGTGGCTGGTCACACCCATGCAGTACATTCTCCATCCCTTAACTCAACAAAAGGAAAATCACCAAAGAAAAAAAATTTTCATTTCATGGATATTTACTTTTTCAGTTCCCTCCCCCACCCATAATCTTTGTGAATTACAATAGAACACGCACACACACACACATACACACAATTTTCTGCCAGAATGTGTTATTCCAGTACATTCTACCCTCCTCCCTCACTGCCTCCTACCCTTTTTTCTCCTATCTACTTTCTTCCCATGACACCCAATGGACAGGTAGGGGGATTCAAAATAGACCCCAGTCTCAAATGTAGTTTAAAGCTCACTCACGCACTGCTATTGTGCCAGTTCTGACTCATAGTTACAGGATACAACTGTCCTTGTGGATTTCTGAAACAACAATTCTTTGTGGGAGTTGAAAGCTGCCTTTTCTACAGGAATGCAGCAGGTGCGTTTGAACTGCCAGCCCTGAAGTTAGCAGGCCAATGTGAAGGGATTTTGCCACTTTGCCACCAAGGATCCTAAAGATAGCATGAGGAGAACATTTATTAAATCTTCCATGGTACACAGGCAAGGGGGAGACCTGAACTACAGCTCTCGGGATTCTTGGTGCCTCGCAGTGGACAGTTCTAGCCGCATCGGATCCAGGCTTCCCAAGATTTGCAGAGCCACCAGCATAGCCTTTGCTCCTCTCCAGGATTCACAATTGCTTCCTGGTTGCTCAGGTATGTAGGAGTTTAGTGGTTCTCTAATGCAATCATCCCATTTTGCAAAGAAGATGCTGATGCCCAGACCGGGGAGAAGATTATCGGAGGCCACTGAGAAGGACACCATCACCTCAAGTCCTTCTGACCCCCCACAAGTTTCTGCCAACAGCACTGAGCTCTGGGTTACCTACTCAGTCTTTTGAAGCCTTAGCCAGCTGATGCAACTGCCAGTTGGATTGATCAGGGTATGTGACCCAGAGCTCCTTAGAATGCGCCCCCCCCAAATGCAAATTTCCTGCCATAGAGTTGATACTGATTCATAATGACCCTATAAGACAGGGTAGAACTTCCCCTGTAGGTTTCTGAAACTAACTTTCAGCCTTTCTCCTGAGAAGTGGCTGGTTGTGTGGTGGTTTAGATCTTGCAGTTAGCAGCCCTTTAGCATGAGAGGTAGGGTCACATTTCTGTTCTGATTATGCTCCATTTTCTGAGATGCCAGTGCGGAGGCTCCCCCCCTGCAGGTAGCAGTGAGATTTTTCTCACTAAACTGCGCTGGATGGGAAACTTGGGGCAAGTAGTGCATCGCAGCCAAGGAAGATCTCATTGACAGTGCAGTACTTGAATAAGGCAGGAAGACACAGGAGTGGCCATCTGGCGGTGGGGAAATTGTTCCAGGTAGGAGACAGTCAGTGCAAAAGGCCTTGTGATTGGCTTCTCCAAGCTTCTTCCTGGAACAGCAAGGAGACCAATGTGAGTGGGGCATGACACTCTGTGTAGTGAGGAAAGATGATCACTGTGTGGGCCTCCTGTATGATTGAGAAGCCAAGGGGAATTTTTAAACCCTAAGCCAGATCAATGCTCAAGGAAGCATCAGTCAAGACATCAAATGACACGTTGCATTGGCTAAATGTGCTACAGCAGATCTTTTAAAAAGACTGAAGATCAAGGATGTTACTTTGAGGACACTTCCTGATCTTGTGCCAAATCTCGCCATGGTTGTTAGGTTGGAGTCCATTGTTGCAGCCATGGTGTCAGCCCATCTCCTTGATGGTCAGTCTCTTTTCTTGTGAACCTTCAGTTTTACCGAGCATGATGTCCCTTTCCATGGACTGGTCTTTCCTGATAAAATGTAGTAGCTACCAGATTGGATGTCATGCCTTTAGAACAGTGGTTCTCAACCTTCCTAATGTTGTGACACTTTCATATAGTTCCTCATGTGTGGTGCTCCCCCCAACTATAAAATTATTTTTGTTGCTACTTCATAACTATAATATTGCTACTGTGATGAATCGGATGACCCCTGTGAAAGCATTGTTCGACCCCTCTCCCCATGGGGGTCGCGACACACAGGTTCAGAATCACTGCTCAGGAACATTTTCATCATAGAAGAGAGTTCGGTTGCACAGCTCTGAGTTAGAGGGTGAGACGGGTTATTTGACATTCGTTTGCTGATGTGTTTGCTAACCCAGTGGAAACACTCGGGAATGAGCATCTTCTTAGCCATATTCCTGCATCATTCAAATGCCATCTCCCCTGTGAATGCCTCACTCCATCCTTGGCTTTCCATACTTGCCATATGAAAATGGGATAATATTCAATACTTAGCATTATATATAACCCAGTATTTGGTAGTCTGCCTCAAACAGATGTGAGTCTCTCTCTTTTTCTACTAATATTTAATTTTGATATGTGAAAACATACAAAGCAAAATCTGTTCCATTTCAACCCTTTCTGGACACAATGTTCAGTGACATTGGTCACATCTTCATATTGAATTAACATTCTTGCTCTTTCTATTCTAGGTGTTTCCTTTCTTTTTACTTAATGTCTCTGCCACAACCCTCTCACATATATTTTGAATTATCTGTAACCCATTTAGTTTTGTGGTGATTTTTTAAAGACTGCAATACTCAAGGATGCAATCCTTTAAGAGCCTAATTGTTATTTAGTTTAAAGATGACTTCAGGGGACAGTTTCAATTCAAGGTTTGAAGAGTAACTCAGGGTCATAGTCTCTGGGACTCTTCCAGTTAAGTAAGTCTAGATAATTAAAGAATTTTAAATTATGTTCCACAAGGTTCTCCCTTTCTATCAGCATCCTTAGGAATCATGGTGCTATGGTGCCTGCTAACCTCAAAGTCAATAGTTGAAACCACCAGCCACTCTGCAGGGGAAAGAAAAGACTTTCTGTTTCCTTAAAGAATAGCAAGCGAGGAAACCACAGGGGGTGTTCTATACTGAGTCAAAATTGACTCCATGGCAGTGAGTTTATGTTGTTATCGAAAAAAGAACACATTTTAATGGGGGCTCTGACAGATAATATAACAATCCATAAATCAATTAGATCAAGCGAGTTTGTACATATGCTGCCACCATCATTTTCTAAACACTATCATTCTACTTGACCCCTTTGATATCAGCTCCTGTTTTTTCCCTCTTTCCTCAACCCTCACACCCTTACTAAATTATATATAAATTAATATCTTTATACACACCATCTTCTGTGTCCCTCTACCCATATTTCTGTTATTCGGCCCCTAGGCTGTGTGTGTGTGTGTGTGTGTGTTCTAAATCCATCATTGTTATCAGTTCCCTTTTCCTCCCCTTCCCTACACAGCCACCCTGTGCCCTCATGGTATCTGAGTCAGTTCGCGGTGACTAGAGAAGCACATTCATAAACACTCCTGCGTCTTAAAAAAGCTTTATATAGAAGAATAATTGTATATTAAGAAAACATCCCAGCCCAGTCCAGACCACGTCCATAAGTACGAAATTAACCCATATATCCAATAACAGTGTGTAAATTTTTTTCAGACTTATGCAACACATGCAATGACACCAAGTGCTGGAAGATCACAGGGCAGTCGGTGGAAGGTCTTATGGACCCAGTGGAGGTGGAAAGTGGCATGGGTCTCCACATGACTCCTCCCCATTCAAGGCTCTGGCTGCCGTCAATGTAGATCCATGTATCTTGTCAGCAGGAATATCAAGTCATGGGTGTCTCTCACCCCCAGGAAAGAATACAGGAGTTGCCAGAATCCTCAAGAGAAGGCCATGCCCACATTGAGACCTCACTGGCTATGGCCTGAGTGACAGTCTGGACTCCACCCCTATGCAAGATGATGGGAGATTAAAAAGCTACCACAGTATCGCTACTCCCATTACTGTTCCTGAGCATTTTATCTGTCCTGGATTCCGTGCGTGTTGCTATTTTTTTTATGATTTTTCTTTCAGCATCTATCTGTGGTGTTCCTGATCTGAATGCCCTGATGCAGTATCTCTGAGTCTCCTGTGAGCAGGGACTGTGTTCTCTACATCTGGGTCTTCTTAAAGCTTTGCAAAATGTTGTCATTTGAATAACACTCAATAAATATTTGTTGAAGGAATGGCATTGCAGGTGACAGTCAGTACCTATTCTCCCATCAGTTATATGGTTGGCGGTCTTTTTACCTCTCAGACATATAGCTGAATCATTACAATGTGAGGGTCTGATTCTGGTTATATTATTGGGACATGTAGTCAAAAGACAAAATATGTTTGCCTAAAGCACCTTTTGAGTATGATGTTTCAATAAAATAAATTGGACAGATCCTGGCAGCAGACATGTTTCAGCCGCTCACAAGCTATGTGGCTTTGAGTAGTGTACCCTAAGCTCTGAATTCAAGGTAAGTAATTTCAATGGTCAATATGCATGTGAGAGCTGGACAGTGAGTAAGGAAAACTGAAGAAGAATCAATGCATGTGAATGATGTGCAAACAATACCGAAAGTCGTCTGGGCTGTCAGAAGAACAAGCAATTCCCTCTTGGAGGAAGCACGGCCAGAATGCCCCTTAGAAGTGAGGATGGCAAGTCTTCATCTCACATCCATTGGACATGCTATCAGGAGAGACTGGTTCTTAAGAAAGGACATAATGCTTGTTGAAGTACAGGGGCAGCAAGAGGGAAGAAGACCCTTGATAAGGTGGATGTCCACAGTGGCTACAACAATGGGCTCAACATGGACCAACGACTGTGGTGATGACACAAGAGCAGGCAGGGTTTCATTCCGTTGTACAGTTCCGGTCTCTGGTACAAAGGAAAATAAGTTGCCCTATCCTGTGGGGTCGAGGCTATTGTGCCTGCTGTGTATTTTTTCCTAAGGACTTGCAGTGCTGTTCTTTATACAGTGTTGTTGTTATTAGCTGCTTTTCGGTCCATTTTGACTCCTAGCGACCCCCATGCATTTCAGAGTAGAACTGTTCCATAGGGTTTTTAAGGCTGTGACCTTTTGGAAGCAGATGTTCAGGCCTACCTTCTTTAGGCACCTCTTGGATTCTGGGTGGGATTTAACTGCCGACCTCCTGGGTGCTAGTCAAACACTACCCAGGGAGTCCTCCCACTGAATAGTGTGAGTGTATTCCCACCTAGGGTGCTCCTCTTCCAGTGCTTGTTTGGACGGTATTCTCTTTTGATCCATGAGGTCCCATGGAATCACTTTCAGTAGTATATCATCAGGTCTTTCTTCCCAGTGTGTCTTAGCTTGGATGCTCTGGTGAAGCGTGTCCAGAGTGGCTTGCTCTGGTTATAATCGTAGCTGGTGACACCGCTTACAGCAATCACAGCTATAGACAAATGACAACATGATGACAAACTGACAGATGGGTGGCAGCCTAGGGAAGGAATGATCAACACAACACAGCCTGAGTGGAAATCGAGCTATGGAGTCTCTGAGAGTCCAGGCTCTTCGTCCTGGCACAGCCTGGGGAAGGGCCTGGAGCCAGGAACTGTGGCTGCTGGGGTGAGGACCCCCAGCTTCCTCACTTGGCATTCCCTCCCCAAACACAGCTGGCAGCCTGTGGGAATTGTCTTTCCCCTTGCACATGACGGCACTGACGAGCATAACACAACCCTGCTGGTGACATTTTGAGGCCGCTGCCCACCTTTGGTTGAGGGAATTTGCCAATGTTCGGAAGTTGTTGGGCTCTAACGAAATGCAACCCCTGCAAGCAAGCACTGAGTCAAGTGCACGATGTGTGGGGCACTCTGACATCCCCGTGTGACAGTGAAAAGCAGGCTGTGGAGCAGTGGTGGCTGCTGAGGCTTCTTTCTCCTGGCAATACTGGCGTGCTGAATTGACGGGCTGATTTGCCATGGAAAGCAGGGTTTCATGGGAATTTGAGGATTAAGAATCCACATGCCTGCAATCAATATGGCATGTTCATCGTATAATTTACTTTGAAAGGGATACGACACAGTTCTCCGAATTTTGGGGTGAAGTAAACCACTTTTCCAAAGGAGTAAGTGGATTTCTGTGTTTATAAATCATGCCCACCACTTGGGAGTGCAGAGGAGGATATGGGAGGATGGTAAAGAAGAGCAGCAGGAGAGGACCTGAAGACCTCCTGTTTCCTCAGGGTCAGGGGCCAGGCGAAACCAATGTCCCTGGAACACCACTGTCTCTCTGGAATGGTATTAGCACAGCTTGTTATTTGCATACTGTACTGAGTTCATTCTGACTCGCAGCACCCCTATACGGAAGAATAAACATGCCCCAATGAGTCTCTGAGACTATAATTCTTTACTCAAATAGAAAGCTTCATCTTTTTTCCATGGAGGAACTGGTGGATTCAGAAGTGCTGACCTGGTGGTTAGCAGGCCAACACCGAACCTACTATACCACCAGGACATTTCTGTTTAGCCTAGAGACTTTCAAATGGATAGAACAAGACCCATCCCAACCCTGTTCACGGCTATCAACCCCCCTTTCTGTGAAGTCCCCACTATGTTCTGTGAAGTTCACCACTTTCTCCGTGTGTGTGTGTGTGTGTGTGTGTGTGTGTGTGTGTGTGTGTGTGAGCTGCATTATGACCATCTGCCTCTCTCTTTTTTTAGAAAGTTTACCATAATTACCATGCACTCATGCTATACCACACACCTCTGATGCCATTGTAGCTGTTAGT
The DNA here is from genome assembly GCF_050624435.1 of Tenrec ecaudatus. NCBI lineage: Eukaryota > Metazoa > Chordata > Mammalia > Afrosoricida > Tenrecidae > Tenrec > Tenrec ecaudatus. Next base: position 128,092,365 of record NC_134540.1, read on the forward strand.
TTATATCCAATGTATTCAAGGCCCACAGACTGATGACGGTGAGATATGGAAAGCCAGGGGTAGGATTCCCCCATCCTAAGATTTTCACTTTTTTTTAATATTAACACAGACACAAAACATTGGTTTCTCTTGTTAGTTTTTCACAATTTTAAAAAAGCTGCTCAGTTACTGTTTTGTTGGGGATTTCATATTTTGTGTTTGTTTTTATTTTTTACCTCTTATGTATAAGTAGGGAATTTATAGGGTTATAGGTACTTTATGGAATAAATTTTAAGAACCAAAATGTATTTTAATTTAAATAAATTAACAGATCTTTGATCTTACAGCTGAATCACTGATTATGTATTTGCAGAGCCGACTTAAAGGATGAAAGGAAATTCTATCAAGAGTGTTACTTTTGACTTCAAAGCCTTCTTAATAAAGTCTTTTAACAACCTGTGGAAAAAAATAAGAAAAGCAAAGCAAGAATCATGATGTATTTGACTTCGGTCAGGACTGCCTCATGACATAATCGTCAGGAAGGGGCCTGTCATAACACAGGACTGAGTACCTTTCTTTCAAACAGTAACTGTGGGTTAGATTCCAAGTCATGGAACTACCATGTATGCAGAGCCAAACTGAACCGTGTGAGATAGGGGCTGCAAGGCTGTGTGTGGGTTCAAAAGCAGACCACCAGGTCTGTCTTCTGAGGTACCAACATATGGGCTCAGATGATCGTTTTAGTTACGAATTGAGCAATTAAATGTTTGTGCCATCCAGAGATGACAAGGAGGAAAATAGCTTTTCACTCTTTAGTGTCTTTCCCAAACGGAAATGGGTGCTTACTTGTGTCTTGCATTTTCTTATATTAGTTGTGTTAATCTGAGTACATTAGAGAAATAAATCGACAGAAACTGAAATGTATAAAAGAGAGCTTTAGATAAAGGGAAAATGCACATGGGAAAAAAATCCCAAACCAGAGCAGCCAAAGTCTACAAGTCCAACATTAGCCCATTTGTCCCACCCCAATCCACAATGTCCTCTCCATCTTAACAAACACATGCTGTGATGGTGGCTGCAGGTGGAAAGAACTGCCCATCTGGTTTTCTGAGGTTGTTAACTCTTTACTGAAATTAAAAGCGCCTTTAGTGAGCGTGGAGAGGCTGGGGTTTGTAACCACTCAGAAACGAGGGCTCCATCCTCTTGTGCAGGACTACTCATAATTTATTATCTACCCCAATGCTGCTCCAAGGGTGGTACTTGGGCCGGTGATAAACTGTGACCTGTTTAAAATCTGTCCATTTGTAGCTAGGTACAGAAAGGAAGTTCAGAGTGCTGGTCCCAGCTATTTCCAATTACAGCAATGTCATGTAAAGGGCAAAGCACGCAGCAGGGTTTCTAGAATAACGACACACTGAGGATGATGAAATACACCAATGAAAATCTTATGCTAATCATGGAAACACTGTCAGGAAGTGGACAACTAGTAAAGCAAGGCAGAATCTTGTCAGAGAGAAGGCCCGATGACGTACCCTTCTGGTCAGATTAACGGGGAGGGCCAGTGACAAATAGCCAGGCCGTTTGCACGATGCATGGCCATGGGGGCTGCAAAGATGTGTTCAAACATCAGAAAGATATAAGGGTGGCCCAGGACTAGCAAGCCATTCCTTGTCCTGTACATTGGGGTTGCTTTGAAGCAGACCAACTGAATATCATCTACCAACAAGACCAACCGAGGAAGAGGAAGCCTCTATGATCCCAGAAACTGACATCACTAGGACGTGTCAGGAGACTTTTATATAGGTAAACAATGGCCTGGCCCCTCATCACAGAAAGCTGGGGGAGCACCATTGTCCCGGTTTACCAGAAGTTCTCGAGAGAATTACTGTCCAGCTGCCCATAGGAAGCAGTAATACCTATAGACATAACGAAGGGAGGTTCACTCCGCTATGGGAATGTGTTAATCTGTGCACTTTAGATGTTGAAATCCACAGACACATGTGTATAAAAGAGAGTTGTAATTAAATATTAAATGCACATCAAGAAAACTTCCCTACAAGATCTTTTTAATCTCATAAGCCCACCATTATCCAATAGTACCCCCAGAATGCACACAGTCTTCAACCATCTACAAAAGAGATGGAATGAGGCTGACTGCTAGTAAAAGCCAAGTCAGAGAATGCAAAATAATCTCATATTTGGGGGGCATCAGCATATAGCTGTGGAGCACCCAAAGCTGTTTCACGTAGATAATGTGGCTTCTGCTCTGATATGTCTGAGTGTACGTGAGGCTTGGAAGCAGTAGCGTTTAACTGGCTAAGGCAACATCTCACTACACTGAATTTCAAAATCAAGATGCTGGAGAACTTGCAAAGCTAAAGTGACCAATGCCTGAATCATTCCGCCCTTCAATTAACACCACCTGTGCATCTTGGACATTTGGCATGATAAGCTAACAATATCAGTGAGCATAACCTGTTGTGAAAAAGAGGAAGATAGAAAAAGCTCCATTGTATAATGTAATTATTGTATACGGGAACCTGCAGGATGTACAATTTCCCATCAACTGATGATGGGAAATGATAATGCTTTCTGACCCCCCAAAAAACCCATATTGAGGCACTATAGAAATGGAATACATAAAGCTGGGTGAGGCAACACAGAAGGCAGTCTGTTTAACGCGGCATTTTATGATTTCCTTCACATTTAAGTAGTTTAAAATTTAAGGCATGAGCCGAGAATAGAAAAACTGTTTGAGGCTCCATAATCCTTTCAGGGGAAACACCAGAATAATTGCCTCTTCCTTAATATACTAGAATTTGCTGGAGTTACATTTGGAGGTGAGATATAGGAACCTGTTTGAATTACAATAGTATGGAACTAAAAGCAATTTTACACTGTGAGAAGCTCAAGTGTTTTCGTTGGAATCGGTTGTCTGAATGACAACCACCTGGAGCTTTTTTTTTTTTTCAGTTGTAGCTTTTTATTCTGTGTCTTCTCTTCTTTAGGCTAGGTTTCCAGGGTATTGACTGCTCTTTCTAGACTTTTGACAAACTCTTAGACTGCAGGTTTAAGGTCTGGTGCTGGCTGAAGCTTTGACTATGAGAGGGATAAGGACACAGAATCAAATTGTTTATTCAGATGGTCTATGTGTCCTAATGTAGAAGTCAGACAAAACAGTCTGGTTATTGTAGTTGCCATCGGCCTGGGAATTAGTTTTGGCTGTAGGAGAAGAATGATAGGGATAAAAGTGATGCAAACAGAAGCAAGTATCTTTAATATTTTGATGCCTTCAGACGCCAGCCTGGTCACTGATCCTTTCTGGGGACTTTATATGCAGTCTCCCCTGACTCCAAAACAGTTCTGAGGAGTCGGTGATTGTGACTGAGTAGGAGGGCTCACTGCCTAGATATCACACTTCGTAGGTCTGCATGAGGGCTATTCCACCTCAAGCGGTGCCACAGTGTGCCTCTATCAGTGTTTCCACCCAAATTCCTAGGCTTCTGAAGTTCCCAGTACCCTGTGTCCTGCAGTCCCTTTTACTCAATAACCCTGGTGTTTATACTTTATAACCACCTTTTCATTTGTGGAGATCAAAAACAAATTTGTTATTAAATAATGTGGTTTATGGAAAACGAAAAAATAAGCCATTACAAACTTCTCCTTTGGAGTGCCTGCTGGGGCCTAGCTGCTGTCCTTGCCGTTAGAACCACAACTCAGGACCATGACACCCTCAGTTATCTGGGAGTCCAAATTTGAGAGTAAGGACGACTAAGGAACAGAGCCAGGGCTCACAAACAGGGCTTCTGATTTCGGGTCCTTTTTACACACACACACGCACACACACACACACTCTCACACTCACACTCAAACGCATACCCATACTCTTGCAGATTCTCTGGAAGACGTCTGACATCATGTCCTTTTTACAAACACACACACACACACAAACACACACACACTTGCAGAATCTCTGGAGGGCTTCTAACTGTGTTCTTTTTACAAACACACACACACACACACACACACACACACTTGCAGAATCTCTAAACGGCTTCTGAATTCGTGTCCTTTTTACACACAAACACACAGACACATACACCCACCCTTACAGAATCTCTAGAGAGCTTCTTACTTGGTGTCCTTTTTATACACACACATACATCCTTTCAAAATCTCTGGACGGCTTCTGATTTGGTGTCCTTTTTACACACACACACCCTTGCAAAATGAATAGAGTGCTTCTGACTTTGTGTCCTTTTTACAAACACACACACACACACACACACACACACTTGCAGAATCTCTAAAGGGCTTCTGAATTCGTGTCCTTTTTGCACACACACACACATTTGCAGAATATCTACAGGGCTTCTGACTTCGATCCTTTTTACACACACACACACACACACACACACACACAAATACACCTTTGCAGAATCTCTGGAAGGCTTCTTACATGTTGTCTTTTTTACAGACACACACACACCCTTGAAAATGAATAGAGGCCTTCTGATTTTGTGTCCTTTTTACACACACACACCCTTGCAAAATGAATAGAGGGCTTCTGACTTTGTGTCCTTTTTACAAACACACACACACACACACTTGCAGAATCTCTAAAGGGCTTCTGAATTCGTGTCCTTTTTGCACACACACACACACACATTTGCAGAATATCGAGAGGGCTTCTGACTTCGAGTCCTTTTTACACACACACACACACACACACACAAATACACCTTTGCAGAATCTCTGGAGGGCTTCTTACTTCTTGTCTTTTTTACACATACACACCCTTGCAAAATTAATAGAGGGCTTCTGACTAAGTGTCCTTTTTACACACACACACACACACCCTTGCAGAATTTCTGTATGGTTTCTAACTTTGTGTCCTTTTTACAAACACACACACACACACACGCATACACCCACCCTTGAAAATCTCTGGAGGGCTTCTGACTTGGTGTCGTTTTTACACACACACACACACACACACACACACACATCCTTGCAGAATCTCTAGAGGGATTTTGACTTCGTGTCCCTTATACACACACACCCACACACACATCCTTGCAAAAACTCTACAGGGATTCTAAATTCCTATCCTTTTACACACTCACACACACACACACACACACACACTTGCAGAATGTCTGGAGGGCTTCTGTCTTCATGTCATTTTTATACACACACACGCAGACACACAACCTTGCACCATCTCTAGAGGCCTTTGGATTTCTTGTCCTTTTTACACACACACACACACACACACACACAAACACAGCCTTCCAGAATCTCTAGAGGGTTTCTGACTTTTTCTTTTTTACACACACACACACACACACACACACACACCTTGAAGAATCTCTGGAGGCCTTCTGACTTCATATTTTTTACACACACATACACACACACAAGCACCGTTGCAGAATCTCTGGAGTGCTTCTGACTTCGTTTCCTTATTGCAGACTCACACACGCAGACAAACACGTACACCCTTGCAGTATCTCTAGAGTGCTTCTGACTTTGTGTCTTTTTACACACACACACACACATACACCCTTGCAGAATCTCTAGAGTGCTTCTGACTTTGTGTCTTTTTACACACACACACACATATACACCCTTGCAGAATCTCTAGAGTGCTTCTGGCTTTGTGTCTTTTTACACACACATACACACTTGCCGAATCTCTACAAGGTTTCCGACTTCATGTCCTTTTTACACACACCCACCCACACACACACACACACACACACACACACACACACACACCCTTGCAGAAAATCTACAGGGCTTCGGACTTTGTGTTCTTTTTACACACAGACACACACCCATACACACATGCACGCACCCTTGGAGAATCTCTGGAGTGCTTCATACTTCGTGTTCTTTTTACACACACACTCACACAGACACACACACATGGAGACACCATAGCAGAATGTCTAGAAGGCTTCTGAATTCTTGTCCTTTTTACTCATACACACACAGACACGCTTGTAGAATCTGTGGAGGGCTTTTGACTTTGTGTCCTTTTTACACACACAAGCACACACACACTCCCTCACTCTCACACTCATTCCTTTGCAGAAACCCTAGAAGGCTTTTGACTTCATGTTATTTTTACACACACACATACTCACACACATACATCCCTGCAGAATCTCTTGAGAGCTTCTTACTAGGTGTCCTTTTCACAAACACACACAAATACACCTTTGCAGAATCTGTGGAGGGCTTCTTAGTTGGTGACTTTTTTACACGCACACACCCTTGCAAAATTAATAGATGGTTTCTGACTTCGTGTTCTTTTTACACACACACACACACACACACACATACACACACCTGCAGAATCTCTGGAGGGCTTCTAAATTTGTGTCCTTTTTACAGACACACACACACACACCTTGAAGAATCTCTGGAGGCCTTCTAACTTTGTGTCCTTTTTACAAACACACAAACACACACACACACACACATCCTTGCAGAATCTCTAGAGGGATTTTGACTTCGTGTCCCTTATACACACACACCCACACACACATCCTTGCAAAAACTCTACAGGGATTCTAAATTCCTATCCTTTTACACACTCACACACACACACACACACTTGCAGAATGTCTGGAGGGCTTCTGTCTTCATGTCATTTTTATAAACACACACACGCAGACACACAACCTTGCACCATCTCTAAAGGCCTTTGGATTTCTTGTCCTTTTTACACACACACAGACACACAAACACAGCCTTCCAGAATCTCTAGAGGGTTTCTGACTTTTTCTTTTTTACACACACACACACACACACACACCTTGTAGAATCTCTGGAGGCCTTCTGACTTCATATCTTTTTACACACACATACACACACACAAGCACCGTTGCAGAATCTCTGGAGTGCTTCTGACTTCGTTTCCTTATTGCAGACTCACACACGCAGACAAACACGAACACCCTTGCAGTATCTCTAGAGTGCTTCTGACTTTGTGTCTTTTTACACACACACACACATACACCCTTGCAGAATCTCTAGAGTGCTTCTGACTTTGTTTCTTTTTACACACACACACACATATACACCCTTGCAGAATCTCTAGAGTGCTTCTGGCTTTGTGTCTTTTTACACACACATACACACTTGCCGAATCTCTACAAGGTTTCTGACTTCATGTCATTTTTACACACACCCACCCACCCACACACACACACACACACACACACACACACACACACACCCTTGCAGAAAATCTAGAGGGCTTCGGACTTTGTGTTCTTTTTACACATGGACACACACCCATACACACATGCACGCAGCCTTGGAGAATCTCTGGAGTGCTTCATACTTCGTGTTCTTTTTACACACACACTCACACAGACACACACACATGGAGACACCATAGCAGAATGTCTAGAAGGCTTCTGAATTCTTGTCCTTTTTACTCATACACACACAGACATGCTTGTAGAATCTGTGGAGGGCTTTTGACTTTGTGTCCTTTTTACACACACAAGCACACACACACTCCCTCACTCTCACACTCATTCCTTTGCAGAAACCCTAGAAGGCTTTTGACTTCATGTTATTTTTACACACACACATACTCACACACATACACCCCTGCAGAATCTCTTGAGAGCTTCTTACTAGGTGTCCTTTTCACAAACACACACAAATACACCTTTGCAGAATCTGTGGAGGGCTTCTTAGTTGGTGACTTTTTTACACGCACACACCCTTGCAAAATTAATAGATGGTTTCTGACTTTGTGTCCTTTTTACACACACACACACACACACACACATACACACACCTGCAGAATCTCTGGAGGGCTTCTAACTTTGTGTCCTTTTTACAGACACACACACACACACCTTGAAGAATCTCTGGAGGCCTTCTAACTTTGTGTCCTTTTTACAAACACACACACACACACACACAGCCTTGCAGAATCTCTAAAGGGCTATTGAATTTGTGTCCTTTTTACAAACAAACACACACATACACCCACCCTTGCAGAATTTCAAGAGGGCTTCTGACTTGGTGTCCTTTTTATACACACACATACACCCTTGCAAAATCTCTGGAGCGCTTCTGACTTGGTGTCCTTTTTACACACACACACACACACACACAAATACACCTTTGCAGAATCTGTGGAGGGCTTCTTAGTTGGTGACTTTTTTACACGCACACACCCTTGCAAAATTAATAGATGGTTTCTGACTTCGTGTCCTTTTTACACACACACACACACACACACACATACACACACCTGCAGAATCTCTGGAGGGCTTCTAACTTTGTGTCCTTTTTACAGACACACACACACACCTTGAAGAATCTCTGGAGGCCTTCTAACTTTGTGTCCTTTTTACAAACACACACACACACACAGCCTTGCAGAATCTCTAAAGGGCTATTGAATTTGTGTCCTTTTTACAAACAAACACACACATACACCCACCCTTGCAGAATTTCAAGAGGGCTTCTGACTTGGTGTCCTTTTTATACACACACATACACCCTTGCAAAATCTCTGGAGCGCTTCTGACTTGGTGTCCTTTTTACACACACACACACACACACACAAACACAGACACTTGCAGAATCTCTAAAGGGCTTCTGAATTCGTGTCCTTTTTGCACACACACACACACACATTTGCAGAATATCGAGAGGGCTTCTGACTTCGAGTCCTTTTTACACACACACACACACACACACACAAATACACCTTTGCAGAATCTCTGGAGGGCTTCTTACTTCTTGTCTTTTTTACACATACACACCCTTGCAAAATTAATAGAGGGCTTCTGACTAAGTGTCCTTTTTACACACACACACACACACACACACACCCTTGTAGAATTTCTGTAGGGTTTCTAACTTTGTGTCCTTTTTACAAACACACACACACACACACATGCACCCACCCTTGAAAATCTCTGGAGGGCTTCTGACTTGGTGTCGTTTTTACACACACACACACACACACACATCCTTGCAGAATCTCTAGAGGGATTTTGACTTCGTGTCCCTTATACACACACACCCACACACACATCCTTGCAAAAATTCTACAGGGATTCTAAATTCCTATCCTTTTACACACTCACACACACACACACACACACACTTGCAGAATGTCTGGAGGGCTTCTGTCTTCATGTCATTTTTATACACACACACACGCAGACACACAACCTTGCACCATCTCTAGAGGCCTTTGGATTTCTTGTCCTTTTTACACACACACACACACACACACACCTTGAAGAATCTCTGGAGGCCTTCTGACTTCATATCTTTTTACACACACATACACACACACAAGCACCGTTGCAGAATCTCTGGAGTGCTTCTGACTTCGTTTCCTTATTGCAGACTCACACACGCAGACAAACACATACACCCTTGCAGTATCTCTAGAGTGCTTCTGACTTTGTGTCTTTTTACACACACACACACATACACCCTTGCAGAATCTCTAGAGTGCTTTTGACTTTGTGTTTTTTACACACACACACACATATACACCCTTGCAGAATCTCTAGAGTGCTTCTGGCTTTGTGTCTTTTTACACACACATACACACTTGCCGAATCTCTACAAGGTTTCTGACTTCATGTCCTTTTTACACACACCCACCCACACACACACACCCTTGCAGAAAATCTAGAGGGCTTCGGACTTTGTGTTCTTTTTACACACGGACACACACCCATACACACATGCACGCACCCTTGGAGAATCTCTGGAGTGCTTCATACTTCGTGTTCTTTTTACACACACACTCACACAGACACACACACATGGAGACACCATAGCAGAATGTCTAGAAGGCTTCTGAATTCTTGTCCTTTTTACTCATACACACACAGACACGCTTGTAGAATCTGTGGAGGGCTTTTGACTTTGTGTCCTTTTTACACACACACACACAAGCACACACACACTCCCTCACTCTCACACTCATTCCTTTGCAGAAACCCTAGAAGGCTTTTGACTTCATGTTATTTTTACACACACACATACTCACACACATACAGCCCTGCAGAATCTCTTGAGAGCTTCTTACTAGGTGTCCTTTTCACAAACACACACACACACACAAATACACCTTTGCAGAATCTGTGGAGGGCTTCTTAGTTGGTGACTTTTTTACATGCACACACCCTTGCAAAATTAATAGATGGTTTCTGACTTCGTGTCCTTTTTACACACACACACACACACACACACACATACACACACCTGCAGAATCTCTGGAGGGCTTCTAACTTTGTGTCCTTTTTACAGACACACACACACACCTTGAAGAATCTCTGGAGGCCTTCTAACTTTGTGTCCTTTTTACAAACACACACACACACACACACACACAGCCTTGCAGAATCTCTAAAGGGCTATTGAATTTGTGTCCTTTTTACAAACAAACACACACATACACCCATCCTTGCAGAATTTCAAGAGGGCTTCTGACTTGGTGTCCTTTTTATACACACACATACACCCTTGCAAAATCTCTGGAGCGCTTCTGACTTGGTGTCCTTTTTACACACACACACACACACACACACACACAAACACAGACACTTGCAGAATCTCTAAAGGGCTTCTGAATTCGTGTCCTTTTTGCACACACACACACATTTGCAGAATATCGAGAGGGCTTCTGACTTCGAGTCCTTTTTACACACACACACACACACACACACACAAATACACCTTTGCAGAATCTCTGGAGGGATTCTTACTTCTTGTCTTTTTTACACATACAGCCCCTTGCAAAATTAATAGAGGGCTTCTGACTTCGTGTCCTTTTTACACACACACACACCCTTGCAGAATCTCTGTAGGGTTTCTAACTTTGTGTACTTTTTACAAACACACACACACACACACACAAACACACACACACATACACCCACCCTTGAAAATACCTGGAGGGCTTCTGACTTGGTGTCCTTTTTACACACACACACACACACATCCTTGCAGAATCTCTAGAGGGATTTTGACTCCGTGTCCCTTATACACACACACCCACACACACATCCTTGCAAAACTCTACAGGGATTCTAAATTCCTATCCTTTTACACACTCACACACACACACACACTTGCAGAATGTCTGGAGGGCTTCTGTCTTCATGTCATTTTTATACACACACACACACAGACACACAACCTTGCACCATCTCTAGAGGCCTTTGGATTTCTTGTCCTTTTTACACACACACAAACACACACACACACACACACAACCTTCCAGAATCTCTAGAGGGTTGCAGAATTTTTCTTTATTACACACACACATACACACACACACACACACACATTGAAGAATCTCTGGAGGCCTTCTGACTTCATATCTTTTTACACACACATACACACACACAAGGACCGTTGCAGAATCTCTGGAATGCTTCTGACTTCGTGTCCTTATTGCAGACACACACACGCAGACAAACACATACACCCTTGCAGAATCTCTAGAGTGCTTCTGGCTTTGTGTCTTTTTACACACACATACACACTTGCCGAATCTCTACAAGGTTTCTGACTTCATGTCCTTTTTACACACACCCACCCACACACACACACCCTTGCAGAAAATCTAGAGGGCTTCGGACTTTGTGTTCTTTTTACACACGGACACACACCCATACACACATGCACGCACCCTTGGAGAATCTCTGGAGTGCTTCATACTTCGTGTTCTTTTTACACACACACTCACACAGACACACACACATGGAGACACCATAGCAGAATGTCTAGAAGGCTTCTGAATTCTTGTCCTTTTTACTCATACACACACAGACACGCTTGTAGAATCTGTGGAGGGCTTTTGACTTTGTGTCCTTTTTACACACACAAGCACACACACACTCCCTCACTCTCACACTCATTCCTTTGCAGAAACCCTAGAAGGCTTTTGACTTCATGTTATTTTTACACACACACATACTCACACACATACATCCCTGCAGAATCTCTTGAGAGCTTCTTACTAGGTGTCCTTTTCACAAACACACACAAATACACCTTTGCAGAATCTGTGGAGGGCTTCTTAGTTGGTGACTTTTTTACACGCACACACCCTTGCAAAATTAATAGATGGTTTCTGACTTCGTGTTCTTTTTACACACACACACACACACACACACACACACACACATACACACACACACCTGCAGAATCTCTGGAGGGCTTCTAAATTTGTGTCCTTTTTACAGACACACACACACACACCTTGAAGAATCTCTGGAGGCCTTCTAACTTTGTGTCCTTTTTGCAAACACACAAACACACACACACACACATCCTTGCAGAATCTCTAGAGGGATTTTGACTTCGTGTCCCTTATACACACACACCCACACACACATCCTTGCAAAAACTCTACAGGGATTCTAAATTCCTATCCTTTTACACACTCACACACACACACACACACTTGCAGAATGTCTGGAGGGCTTCTGTCTTCATGTCATTTTTATACACACACACACGCAGACACACAACCTTGCACCATCTCTAAAGGCCTTTGGATTTCTTGTCCTTTTTACACACACACAGACACACAAACACAGCCTTCCAGAATCTCTAGAGGGTTTCTGACTTTTTCTTTTTTACACACACACACACACACACACACACACACACCTTGTAGAATCTCTGGAGGCCTTCTGACTTCATATCTTTTTACACACACATACACACACACAAGCACCGTTGCAGAATCTCTGGAGTGCTTCTGACTTCGTTTCCTTATTGCAGACTCACACACGCAGACAAACATGAACACCCTTGCAGTATCTCTAGAGTGCTTCTGACTTTGTGTCTTTTTACACACACACACACATACACCCTTGCAGAATCTCTAGAGTGCTTCTGACTTTGTTTCTTTTTACACACACACACACATATACACCCTTGCAGAATCTCTAGAGTGCTTCTGGCTTTGTGTCTTTTTACACACACATACACACTTGCCGAATCTCTACAAGGTTTCTGACTTCATGTCATTTTTACACACACCCACCCACCCACACACACACACACACACACACACACACACACACCCTTGCAGAAAATCTAGAGGGCTTCGGACTTTGTGTTCTTTTTACACATGGACACACACCCATACACACATGCACGCAGCCTTGGAGAATCTCTGGAGTGCTTCATACTTCGTGTTCTTTTTACACACACACTCACACAGACACACACACATGGAGACACCATAGCAGAATGTCTAGAAGGCTTCTGAATTCTTGTCCTTTTTACTCATACACACACAGACATGCTTGTAGAATCTGTGGAGGGCTTTTGACTTTGTGTCCTTTTTACACACACAAGCACACACACACTCCCTCACTCTCACACTCATTCCTTTGCAGAAACCCTAGAAGGCTTTTGACTTCATGTTATTTTTACACACACACATACTCACACACATACACCCCTGCAGAATCTCTTGAGAGCTTCTTACTAGGTGTCCTTTTCACAAACACACACAAATACACCTTTGCAGAATCTGTGGAGGGCTTCTTAGTTGGTGACTTTTTTACACGCACACACCCTTGCAAAATTAATAGATGGTTTCTGACTTTGTGTCCTTTTTACACACACACACACACACACACACACATACACACACCTGCAGAATCTCTGGAGGGCTTCTAACTTTGTGTCCTTTTTACAGACACACACACACACCTTGAAGAATCTCTGGAGGCCTTCTAACTTTGTGTCCTTTTTACAAACACACACACACACACACACACACACAGCCTTGCAGAATCTCTAAAGGGCTATTGAATTTGTGTCCTTTTTACAAACAAACACACACATACACCCACCCTTGCAGAATTTCAAGAGGGCTTCTGACTTGGTGTCCTTTTTATACACACACATACACCCTTGCAAAATCTCTGGAGCGCTTCTGACTTGGTGTCCTTTTTACACACACACACACACACACACAAATACACCTTTGCAGAATCTGTGGAGGGCTTCTTAGTTGGTGACTTTTTTACACGCACACACCCTTGCAAAATTAATAGATGGTTTCTGACTTCGTGTCCTTTTTACACACACACACACACACACACACATACACACACCTGCAGAATCTCTGGAGGGCTTCTAACTTTGTGTCCTTTTTACAGACACACACACACACCTTGAAGAATCTCTGGAGGCCTTCTAACTTTGTGTCCTTTTTACAAACACACACACACACACAGCCTTGCAGAATCTCTAAAGGGCTATTGAATTTGTGTCCTTTTTACAAACAAACACACACATACACCCACCCTTGCAGAATTTCAAGAGGGCTTCTGACTTGGTGTCCTTTTTATACACACACATACACCCTTGCAAAATCTCTGGAGCGCTTCTGACTTGGTGTCCTTTTTACACACACACACACACACACAAACACAGACACTTGCAGAATCTCTAAAGGGCTTCTGAATTCGTGTCCTTTTTGCACACACACACACACATTTGCAGAATATCGAGAGGGCTTCTGACTTCGAGTCCTTTTTACACACACACACACACACACACAAATACACCTTTGCAGAATCTCTGGAGGGATTCTTACTTCTTGTCTTTTTTACACATACACACCCTTGCAAAATTAATAGAGGGCTTCTGACTAAGTGTCCTTTATACACACACACACACACACACACACACCCTTGTAGAATTTCTGTAGGGTTTCTAACTTTGTGTCCTTTTTACAAACACACACACACACACACATGCACCCACCCTTGAAAATCTCTGGAGGGCTTCTGACTTGGTGTCGTTTTTACACACACACACACACACACACATCCTTGCAGAATCTCTAGAGGGATTTTGACTTCGTGTCCCTTATACACACACACCCACACACACATCCTTGCAAAAACTCTACAGGGATTCTAAATTCCTATCCTTTTACACACTCACACACACACACACACACACTTGCAGAATGTCTGGAGGGCTTCTGTCTTCATGTCATTTTTATACACACACACACGCAGACACACAACCTTGCACCATCTCTAGAGGCCTTTGGATTTCTTGTCCTTTTTACACACACACACACACACACACACACACACCTTGAAGAATCTCTGGAGGCCTTCTGACTTCATATCTTTTTACACACACATACACACACACAAGCACCGTTGCAGAATCTCTGGAGTGCTTCTGACTTCGTTTCCTTATTGCAGACTCACACACGCAGACAAACACGTACACCCTTGCAGTATCTCTAGAGTGCTTCTGACTTTGTGTCTTTTTACACACACACACACATACACCCTTGCAGAATCTCTAGAGTGCTTTTGACTTTGTGTTTTTTACACACACACACACATATACACCCTTGCAGAATCTCTAGAGTGCTTCTGGCTTTGTGTCTTTTTACACACACATACACACTTGCCGAATCTCTACAAGGTTTCTGACTTCATGTCCTTTTTACACACACCCACCCACACACACACACCCTTGCAGAAAATCTAGAGGGCTTCGGACTTTGTGTTCTTTTTACACACGGACACACACCCATACACACATGCACGCACCCTTGGAGAATCTCTGGAGTGCTTCATACTTCGTGTTCTTTTTACACACACACTCACACAGACACACACACATGGAGACACCATAGCAGAATGTCTAGAAGGCTTCTGAATTCTTGTCCTTTTTACTCATACACACACAGACACGCTTGTAGAATCTGTGGAGGGCTGTTGACTTTGTGTCCTTTTTACACACACACACACAAGCACACACACACTCCCTCACTCTCACACTCATTCCTTTGCAGAAACCCTAGAAGGCTTTTGACTTCATGTTATTTTTACACACACACATACTCACACACATACAGCCCTGCAGAATCTCTTGAGAGCTTCTTACTAGGTGTCCTTTTCACAAACACACACACACACACAAATACACCTTTGCAGAATCTGTGGAGGGCTTCTTAGTTGGTGACTTTTTTACATGCACACACCCTTGCAAAATTAATAGATGGTTTCTGACTTCGTGTCCTTTTTACACACACACACACACACACACACACACATACACACACCTGCAGAATCTCTGGAGGGCTTCTAACTTTGTGTCCTTTTTACAGACACACACACACACCTTGAAGAATCTCTGGAGGCCTTCTAACTTTGTGTCCTTTTTACAAACACACACACACACACACACACACAGCCTTGCAGAATCTCTAAAGGGCTATTGAATTTGTGTCCTTTTTACAAACAAACACACACATACACCCATCCTTGCAGAATTTCAAGAGGGCTTCTGACTTGGTGTCCTTTTTATACACACACATACACCCTTGCAAAATCTCTGGAGCGCTTCTGACTTGGTGTCCTTTTTACACACACACACACACACACACACACACAAACACAGACACTTGCAGAATCTCTAAAGGGCTTCTGAATTCGTGTCCTTTTTGCACACACACACACATTTGCAGAATATCGAGAGGGCTTCTGACTTCGAGTCCTTTTTACACACACACACACACACACACACAAATACACCTTTGCAGAATCTCTGGAGGGATTCTTACTTCTTGTCTTTTTTACACATACAGCCCCTTGCAAAATTAATAGAGGGCTTCTGACTTCGTGTCCTTTTTACACACACACACACCCTTGCAGAATCTCTGTAGGGTTTCTAACTTTGTGTACTTTTTACAAACACACACACACACACACACAAACACACACACACATACACCCACCCTTGAAAATACCTGGAGGGCTTCTGACTTGGTGTCCTTTTTACACACACACACACACACATCCTTGCAGAATCTCTAGAGGGATTTTGACTCCGTGTCCCTTATACACACACACCCACACACACATCCTTGCAAAACTCTACAGGGATTCTAAATTCCTATCCTTTTACACACTCACACACACACACACACACTTGCAGAATGTCTGGAGGGCTTCTGTCTTCATGTCATTTTTATACACACACACACACAGACACACAACCTTGCACCATCTCTAGAGGCCTTTGGATTTCTTGTCCTTTTTACACACACACAAACACACACACACACACACACACAACCTTCCAGAATCTCTAGAGGGTTGCAGAATTTTTCTTTTTTACACACACACATACACACACACACACACACACATTGAAGAATCTCTGGAGGCCTTCTGACTTCATATCTTTTTACACACACATACACACACACAAGGACCGTTGCAGAATCTCTGGAATGCTTCTGACTTCGTGTCCTTATTGCAGACACACACACGCAGACAAACACATACACCCTTGCAGAATCTCTAGAGTGCTTCTGACTTTGTGTCTTTTTACACACACACACACGTACACACCTGCAGAATCTCTTGAGAGCTTCTTACTAGGTGTCCTTTTCACAAACACACACACACACACACACAAATACACCTTTGCAGAATCTGTGGAGGGCTTCTTACTTGGTGACTCTTTTACACGCACACACCCTTGCAAAATTAATAGATGGATTCTGACTTCGTGTACTTTTTACACACACACACACACACACACACCTGCAGAATCTCTGGAGGGCTTCTAACATTGTGTCCTTTTTACAGACACACAC
Source organism: Tenrec ecaudatus (assembly GCF_050624435.1). Taxonomy (NCBI): domain Eukaryota; kingdom Metazoa; phylum Chordata; class Mammalia; order Afrosoricida; family Tenrecidae; genus Tenrec; species Tenrec ecaudatus. The sequence goes on from NC_134540.1 coordinate 128,110,018, forward strand.
ACACACACACCTTGAAGAATCTCTGGAGGCCTTCTAACTTTGTGTCCTTTTTACAAACACACACACACATACACACACACACCCTTGCAGAATCTCTGAAGGGCTATTGAATTTGTGTCCTTTTTACACAGAAACACACACATACACCCACCCTTGCAGAATTTCAAGAGGGCTTCTGACTTGGTGTCCTTTTTATACACACACATACACCCTTGCAAAATCTCTGGAGGGCTTCTGACTTGGTGTCCTTTTTACACACACACACACACACACACACACACATCCTTGAAGAATCTCTAGAGGGATTCTGACTTCGTGACTTTTTACACACACACACATAAACATCCTTTCAAAAACTCTACAGGGATTCCAAATTCCTATCCTTTTACACACTTACACACACACTCACACCCTTGCAGAATGTCTGGAGGGCTTCTGTCTTCATGTCCTTTTTATACACACACACACACAGACACACAACCTTGCACAATCTCTAGAGGCCTTTTGATTTCTTGTCCTTTTTACACACACACACACACAACCTTCCAGAATCCCTAGAGGGTTTCTGACTTTTTTCTTTTTTACACACACACACACATACACACACACACACATACACACACACCTTGAAGAATCTTTGGAGGCATTCTGACTTCATATCTTTTTACATACACATACACACACACAAGCACCGTTGCAGAATCTCTTTAATGCTTCTGACTCCATGTCCTTTTTGCACACACACACACGCAGACAAACACATACACCCTTGCAGAATCTCTAGAATGCTTCTGGATTAGTGTCTTTTTACACACACATACACCCTTGCAGAATCTCTACAAGGCTTCTGACTTCACGTCCTTTTTACACACGCAACCACACACACACACACACCCTTGCAGAAACTCTAGAGGGCTTCGGACTTCGTGTTCTTTCTACACGCGGACACACACCCATACACACATGCACGCACCCTTGCAGAATCTCTGGAGAGCTTCTGACTTCGTGTTCTTTTTACACATACACTCACACAGACACACACACATGGAGACACCATAGCAGAATTTCTAGAAGGCGTCTGAATTCTTGTCCTTTTTACTCATACACACAAGACACGCTGGTAGAATCTGTGGAGGGCTTCTGACTTCGTGTCCTTTTTACACACACACACACACACACACACACACACACTTCCTCACTCTCACACTCATTCCTTTGCAGAAACCCTAGAAGGCTTTTGACTTCGTGTTCTTTTTACACACACACATACACACTCACACACATACACCCTTGCAGAATCTCTTGAGAGCTTCTTACTAGGTGTCCTTTTCACAAACACACACACACACACACACATGCATCCTTGCAGAATCGCAGGAATTCATCTCACCTCATGTAATTTATACACACACACACTCATTCCCTTGCAAAATCACTTGAAGGTTTCTAACTTCATGTTCTTTTTACAAACATACTCACACACACAGACACACCCTTGCAGGATCTCTAGAGGGCTTCTGACTTGGTGTCCTTTTTACACACACGCACACAGACACACATACACACACCTGTGCAGAATCTCAGGAGGACTTCTAACAACGTGTCTTTTTACACACACACACATGCTTGCAGAATCTCTACAGCGATTATAAATTCCTATCCTTTTACACACGCACACTCACACCCTTACAGAATGTCTGGAGGGCTTCTGTCTTCATGTCCTTTTTACACGCACACACAACACACACACACACACACTTCCAAAATCTCCTGAGGGTTTCTGATTTTTTTCTTTTTTACACACACAAACTCACACACACACACACACCCCTTGAAGAATCTGGAGGCCTTCTGACTTCATATATTTATACACACACACACACACACACAAGCACCGTTGCAGAATCTCTGGAGTGCTTCTGACTTCGTGTCCTTTTTGCACACACACACACACGCAGACAAACACTTACCCTTGCAGGATCTCTAGAATTCTTCTGACTTTGTGTCATTTTACACACACACACACACACACACACATACACCCGTCAAGAATCTCTAGAGTGCTTCTGACTTTGTGCCTTTTTACACACACACACACACACAGACACACACACACATATACACCCTTGCAGAATCTCTAGAGTGCTTCTGACTTTGTGTCTTTTTACACACACATACACCCTTGCGGAATCTCTAACGGCTTCTGACTTCATGTCCTTTTTACACACACACACACACACACACACACACACACACACACTCTTGCAGAAACTCTAGAGGGCTTCGGACTTCGTGTGTTTTCTACACACCCATACACACATGCACGCACCCTTGCAGAATCTCTGGAGTGCTTCTGACTTAGTGTTCTTTTTACACGCACACTCACACAGACACACACACATAGACACACCCTAGCAGAATTTCTAGAAGGCTTCTGAATTCTTGTCCTTTTTAAACACAAACACATACACCACCCTTGCAGAATCTCTAGAGGGCTTCTGACTTGGTGTCCTTTTTACACACACACACACACACACACACACACACACATTCTTGCAGAATCTCTAGAGGGATTCTGACTTTGTGTCCTTTTTACACACACACACACACATCCTTGCAAAAACTCTACAGGGATTCTAAATTACTATCCTTTTACACACTCACATACACACTCACACCCTTGCAGAATGTCTGGAGGGCTTCTGTCTTCATGTCCTTTTTATACACACACAAACAGACACACAGCCTTGCACAATCTCTAGAGGCCTTTTGATTTCTTGTCCTTTTTACACACACACACACACACACATCCCTTGAAGAATCTCTGGAGGCCTTCTGACTTCATATCTTTTTACACACACATACGCACACACAAGCACCGTTGCAGAATCTCTGGAGTGCTTCTGACTTTGTGTCCTTTTTGCACACACACACACGCAGACAAACACATACCCTTTTAGGATCTCTAGAGTTCTTCTGACTTTGTGTCTTTTTACACACACACACACACACACATGCATCCTTGCAGAATCGCAGGAATTCATCTCATGTCATGTAATTTATACACACACACACACACACTCAAACTCATTCCCTTGCAAAATTACTTGAGGGTTTCTAACTTCGTGTTCTTTTTACAAACATACTCACACACACAGACACAACCTTGCAGGTTCTCTAGAGGGATTCTGACTTGGTGTCCTTTTTACACACACGCACACAGACACACATACACACACCTTTGCAGAATCTCTGGAGGACTTCTAACAACATGTCCTTTTTACACACACACACACACACACACATCCTTGCAGAATCTCTACAGCGATTATAAATTCCAATCCTTTTACACACGCACACACACACTCACACCCTTACAGAATGTCTGGAGGGCTTCTGTCTTCATGTCCTTTTTATACACACACACACAGACACACAACCTTGCACAATCTCTAGAGGCCTTTTGATTTCTTGTCCTTTTTACACACACACACACACACACACACCTTGAAGAATCTCTGGAGGGCTTCTGACTTCGTGACCTTATTACACACGCACACACTCACACACATAAAAATTTGCAGAATCCCTTGACAGCTTCATACTTGGTGTCCTTTTTACAAACACACACACACACACACACACTGGCAGAATCTCTGCAGTGCTTCTGACTTGGTGTCCTTTTTACACACACACACACACACACACACACACACACCCTTGGAGAATCTCTAGAAGATTTCTCACATCGTGTCCGTTTTGCACACACACATACCTTTGCAGAAACGCTAGAAGGCTTTTGACATCGTGTCCTTTTTACACACACACACACACACACACACACAGAGACAAACCCTTGCAGAATCTCTTGAGGGTTTCTGACGTCATATCCTTGTTACACACACACACTTTGCAGAATCTCTGGAGGGCTTCTGACTTCGTGTCTTTTTTACACACACACACACACAGATGCATCCTTGCAGAATTTCTGGATGGCTTCTGACTTTTTTCCTTTTTAAACACACACACACTCACATACACACACACACTTGCCGAATATCTGGATGACTTCTGACTTAATGTCCTTTTAACACAACACACTCACTGTTGAAGAATCTCTTAGGGCTTCTGACTTTGTGTCCTTTTTACACAAACACACACACACACACACACACCCTTGAAGAATCTCTGATGGCCGTCTTACTTCATAACTTTTTACACGCATACACTCACAAAAGCACCTTTGCAGAATCTCTGGAGTACTTCTGACTTCATGACTTTTTACACACACACACACACACACACACACAAAGACACACCCTTGCAGGATCTCTAGAGTGCTTCCGACTTGGTGTCCTTTTTAAACACACACACACATATACACTGGTAGAATCTCTGGAGGGCTTCTGATTTCATGTCCTTATTACACACACACACACACACACACACACACACACACTCCCTCACTCTCACACTCATACCTCTCCAGAAAACCTAGGGGGCTTCTGATTTCGTGTCCTTTTAACACAACACACTCACCCTTGCAGAATCTCTAGAGGGCTTCTGACTTCCTGTACTCTTCACACACACACACACACACACACACACACACACACACACACACACACACCCTTGCAGAATCTCCAGACAGTTTCTGACTTAGTGTTGTTTTCACACATACACACACACACACACACAAACTCTGGCAGAATCTCTGGAGGGCTTCTAACTTGGTTTACTTATTACAAACACAACACACACACACATCTTTGCAGAATCAATCGTGGGCTTCTTACTTCGTGTGATTTTTACACACACACACACACACACACACACATAAACCCTTGCAGAATCTCTGGAGGGCTTCTGCCTTTGTGTCCTTTTTAAACAAACACACACACATACACACACCCTTGAAGAATCTCTAGAGGGCTTCTGACTTCGTGTCTTTTTACACAAACACACACACACCACACACACATACACCCTCGTAGAATCTCTGGATGGTGTCTGACTTGCTGTCCTTTTTACACACACACACACACACACACACACACACACACACACCCTTGCAGAATATCTAGAGGGTTTCTGAATTTGTGTCCGTTTTACACACACACACACACACACACACACACACACACTTTTAAAGAATCACTAGTCGGCTTCTGACTTGGTGTGCTTTTTACACACACGCACACAGACACACATACACACACCTGTGCAGAATCTCTGGAGGACTTCTAACAACATGTCCTTTTTAAACACACACAAACACACCATTGCAGAATCAATAGAGGGCTTCTGACTTCGTGTGCTTTTCACACACACACACACACACACACACACACACACCCTTACAGAACTTCTGGAGGGTTTCTGATTTCATGTCCTTTTTACACACACACACACACACACACACACACACTATTGCAGAATCAATAGTCGGTTTCTGACTTCGTGTCCTTTTTACAAACACACACACACACACACGCCCTGCAGAATTTCTAGAGGGCTTCTGATTTCATGACCTTATTACACACACACACACTCACACACATAAAACCTAGCAGAATCTCTTGAGAGCTTCATACTTGGTCTCCTTTTTACAAACACACAACCACACATAATGGCAGAATCTCTAGATGGCTTCTGACTTCAGGATCTTTTTACACACACACACACACACACACACACACACACAGAGTCCTTTGCAGAAACTATGGAGTGTTTCTGACTTCATGTGTCCTTTTTACACACACTCACACACACACACCCTTGCAGAATCTCTTGAGGGCTTCTGATGTCATGTCCTTGTTACACACACACACACACACACACACACTTGCATAATCTCTGGAGGGCTTCTGACTTCGTGTCCTTTTTACACACACACACACGCTCCCTCACACTGATACTCATACCTTTGGAAAATTCCTAGAGGGCTTCTGACTTCCTGTCCTTTTTACACACACACACACACACACACACACATCCTTGCAGAATTCCTGGATGCTTTCTTACTTTGTGTCCTTTTTAAACACACACACACACACAGTTGCAGAAACTCTAGACGGATTCGGACTTCGTGTTCTTTTTATGCACGCACACACACCCACATACACACATGCACGCACCCTTGCAGAGTCTCTGGAATGCTTCTGATTTCGTGTTTTTTTTACACACACACACACACACACACATAAAACCTTGCAGAATCTCTTGAGAGCTTCGTACTTGGTGTCCTTTTTACAAACACACACACACACACACACACACACATACATGCATCCTTGCAGAATCGCAGGAATTCATCTCACGTCATTTAATTTATACACACACACACATACACACTCAAAATCATTCCCTTGCAAAATCACTTGAGGGTTTCTTACTTCGTGTTCTTTTTACAAACATACTCACACACACAGACACACCCTTGCAGGATCTCTAGAGGGATTCTGACTTGGTGTCCTTTTTACACACACGCACACAGACACACATACACACACCTGTGCAGCATCTCTGGAGGACTTCTAACAACATGTCCTTTTTACACACACACACACACAAACATCCTTGCAGAATCTCTAGAGGGATTCAGACTTCGTGTCCTTTTTACACACACACAAACACACACACACATATCCTTGCAGAAACTCTATAGCGATTCTAAATTCCTATGCTTTTACACATGCACACACACTCTCACACCTTTGCAGAATGTCTGCATGGCTTCTGTTTTCATGTCCTTTTTACACACACACACACACACACACACACACACGCACCCTTCGAGAATCTCCAGAGGGTTTCTGACTTCTTTTCTCTTTTACACACACACACACACACACACACACACACACACCTTGAAGATTCTCTGGAGGCCTTCTGACTTCATATCTTTATACACACACATACACACACACGCGCACCCTTGCAGAATCTCTGGAGTGCTTCTGACTTCGTGTCCTTTTTGCACACACACACACACACACACACACACGCAGACAAACACTTACCCTTGCAGGATCTCTAGAGTTCTTCTGACTTTGTGTCTTTTTACACACACACACACACACACACACACACACACACACACATACACCCTTGAAGAATCTCTAGAGTGCTTCTGGCTTTGTGTCTGTTTACACAAACATACACCCTTGCAGAATCTCTACAAGGCTTCTGACTTCATATCCTTTTTACACACACACACACACACACACACACACACACACACACACACACCTTTGCAGAAACTCTAGAGGGCTTCGGACTTCGTGTTCTTTTTACACACGGACACACACCCATACACACATGCACGCACCCTTGCAGAATCTCTGCAGTGCTTCTGACTTCATGTTCTTTTTACACATACACTCACACAGACACACACACATAGACACACCCTAGCAGAATTTCTAGAAGGCTTCTGAATTCTTGTCCTTTTAACTCATACACACAGACACGCTTGTAGAATCTGTGGAGGGCTTCTGACTTCATGTCCTTTTTACACACACACACACACACACTCCCTCACTCTCACAATCATTCCTTTGCAGAAACCCTAGAAGGCTTTTTACTTCGTGTCCTTTATACACACACATACACACACTCACACACATACACCCTTGCAGAATATCTTGAGAGCTTCTTACTAGGTGTCCTTTTCACAAACACACACACACACACATACTTGTAGAATCTCTGGAGGGCTTCTGACTTCGTGACCTTATTACACATGCACACACTCACACGCATAAAACCTTGCAGAATCCCTTGACAGCTTCATACTTGGTGTCCTTTTTACAAACACACACACACACAAACACACACACACTGGCAGAATCTCTGGATGGCTTCTGACTTCGTGACCTTATTACACACGCACACACTCACACACATAAAACCTTGCAGAATCTCTTGAGAGCTTCGTACTTGGTGTACTTTTTACAAACACACAGATTCACACACACATATACTGGCAGAATCTCTGGAGTGCTTCTGACTTCGTGTCCTTTTTACACACACATACACACACAAACACACACCCTTGCAGAATCTCTGGATGACTTCTGACTTCAGGTCCTTTTAACAAAACACACTCACTGTTGCAGAATCTCTAAAGGGCTTCTGACATTGTGTCCTTTTTTCATAAACACACGCACAAACACACACACACATATACACAACCTTGCAGAATCTCTAGAATGCTTCTGAATTCATGTCCTTTTTACACACACACACACACACACATCCTTGCAGAATCTCCATAGGGCTTCTGATTTCGTGTCCTTTTCACACAGATAAAAACACACGCACACACACACACACACACACACACACCCTTGCGGAAACTCTAGAGGACTTCGGACTTCTTGTTCTTTTTACACACGCACACACACACACACTCATACACACATGCTCGCACCCTTGCAGAATCTCTGTAGTGCTTCTGACTTCGTGTTCTTTTTACACACACACACTCACACACACACACACACACAGACACTCTATCAGAATTTCTAGAAGGCTTCTGATTTCTTGTACTTTTTACACATACACACACAGACACGCTTGTAGAATTTCTGGAGAGCTTTTTACATCGTGTCCTTTTTACACACAAACACACACACACACTCCCTCACTCTCTCACTCCCTCACTCTCACACTCATACCTTTGCAGAAACCCTAGAAGGCTTTGGACTTCATGTCCTTTTTACACACATATACACACACAAACACACACCCTTGCAGAATCTCTAGAGGGATTCTGCCTTCGTGTCCTTTATACACACACACACACCCTTACAGAACCTCTAGAGGGCTTCTGATTTCATGTCTTTTTACACACACACACACACACACACTTTTGCAGGATCAATAGTCGGCTTCTGACTTCGTGTCATTTTTACATACACCCATATACACACACACCCTTGCAGAATTTCTAGAGGGCTTCTGACTTCGTGACCTTATTACACACGCACACACTCACACACATAAAACCTTGCAGAATCTCTTGAGAGCTACATACTTGGTCTCCTTTTTACAAACACGCACACAGACACATACTGGCAGAATCTCTAGAGGGCTTTTGACTTCGTGATCTTTTTACACACACACACACACACACACACATACACACAACTTTGCAGAATCTATGGAGTGTTTCTGACTTCATGTGTCCTTTTTACACACACTCACACACACACACACACCCTTGCAGAATCTCTTGAGGGCTTCTGACGTCATGTCCTTGTTACACACACACACACTTGCATAATCTCTGGAGGGCTTCTGACTTCGTGTCCTTTTTACACACACACTCACACACACACACCCTCCCTCACACTGATAATCTTACCTTTGGAAAATTCCTAGAGGGCTTCTGACTTCCTGTCCTTTTTACACAAACACACACACACACACACACAGACACATCCTTGCAGAATTCCTGGATGGCTTCTTATTTTGTGTCCTTTTTAAACACACACACACACACATACACACCCTTGCAGAATCTCTGGAGGGCTTCTTACTTCGTGACTTTATTACACACGCACACACACACACACATAATTCCTTGCAGAATCTCTTGAAAGCTTCATCCCTGATGTCCTTTTTACAAACACACACACACACACACACACATACTGGCAGAATCTCTGGAGGACTTCTGACTTCATGACCTTTTTACACACACACACACAACTACACACACAAACACACACCCTTTCAGAATATATGGAGTGTTGGGCGTGGCAGGCAGGTGGCAGGGGTGGTAGGTGGCAGAGTGTGTCTAAGTGCTCTGCCCACACCTGTGAACTTGACAGCGGTGATGGAGGAGGAGTGCTCGTCCAGCGTCTGCTGCAGGCTATACTCCCGCCCTGCGTCCAGCACATGGAGCAGCCAGTCCCGGCTCGCTGAGGCCAGCAGCTTCAGACCTGGGATGGGAAGAACTCCGTCAGCTGATGAGTGCCCAGCAAAGAGCACCCAGAGAAACTGAGCCCTACATCCTTAAGCCACATGAGCCATGGAGTCGGGCAGAGTTGCGATGCAGTCCTCCCCAAAGACTTCAGAGAAAACAAGAAGCCTTCAGAGACATCAAGAAGGATCACTAACTCTTTTGGTAGCCAAAAGAACGATCAGCCCCATAGTCAAGAGGCAGGACAAGTATCAGTGGCTCTGGCCAGACTGGAGGAGCTCACTCAAGGCCATTCTAGGCCAGGGCCAGGTACCTGTGTCTGGCTTTGAGTACTCCAGGCACAGAATCTCTGACTCATGGGCCTCCACCTTCAGCATTTCACTCAGGGACTGCAATTCGTGGACCCTGCAAAATGAGAAGAGAGGAGAGGCCGTTCAGTGCCAGGCAGCGGGGAAAGTATCGTCACCCACCCCCTTCCACCTTTTCCTCTCCATCAAGAGCTGTTTTACTTTACCTTTTGGGTTGAACCTTTAGACTTAGAAAAATGAGTCAAGATATGTCACATTCAACTCTCTCACCTGGTCTCCCTTCGTATTAATGTTTTATGCACTACAGTACACAGTGATAAGGACCACGGAGGTCACACTGGTACAACATTATTAGACTTTATTTAAATGTCACCAGCGGGGGTTGCTCTGAGTTGGAATCAACCCAATGCCAATGAGTTTGTTTGTTTATCCCATGAATGTCCTTCTTCTGCTCCAGGATCCTAGGAGCCCCCACGGCACATGGGTGTCATCTGTCCCAGTCTAGATCGGCTTTCAGTCTTTGCTTGTCTTTCCTACCTGACACCTGGGAGAGTGTGATAAGTTACTATGGCAGGTGTACCTCAAATGAAGGTTGCCTGATGTTTCCTCATGACTATCCTAAGTTCCTTATACATTTGGGTCAAGAATACCAGACACAATGCTAGGAGGAGGCTGCATAGAAAAAACAGAACTAAAAGAAACTTTCCATCAACGTTTGTTGTTGCTGTTCAACATTTTATTGGGAGTTCTTAAGAGTCATAACATTTTCTGGGAACATTTTGAAGTCTCTCAGTGTACCCTCTCACCAGATTCATGCTGCTGCCACGGGATGTTAACCTTAATGACTTGGCTAAGGGTGGGTTTTGCCGTTTCTTCATTGTCAAGTTAGTATCTTTCCCTTGAAGATAATAAATTTTGTCCCCACCCCTTTTCAGCTAAACCCTCCTGAACCTCTGTCCTTGGGGGCCTAAAGTTCCCCATCCTGCCCCCTGGAGGCAACGGGTTGCACACAAGAAATGGCCTTACCCGAGCGTGCCCTGATGCTAGATGCTGCCCATTGGGGCTGATTCACATAGAGCGGATGCCCATATGGGGGTCCATCAGGGACTCATCGGCTTTGTCTCCCCCAGGCAGATCGGTGTCTAGAAGGGCCAGTATGTTCCCATGCATATAGATGATCTTAATGAGGTACTAGTGAAACAGGTCAGGAGAAGAGGTGGGTGAGGAAGGCCTGACACAGGACACCTGTCAGGGAGAGAAATGCGGGCCAAGAGGACATCCTTGTCAGAGTTTGGCCAAACAACATCTGGAACAGTCTGGTCTGGAGACCCAGATCCTGAGACTGTGGTGTGGGGGCACCAGGCTCATGTGGCTGAGGATGTTTCGGTGCAGGGTGGAGCCATGCACCCCAGAGCTCTCTGTATTCCACAGGCGGATGTTGCTGTCAGAAGAGCAGGTGATAAAGGAGCTCAGGGGCAGGCAGGCCTGTTGACTGTCCTTCACCTCAGGGTAGACCTGGAGGAGCACAAGGACCAGAGGGACCCGGGTCAGACCTAAGCGGTCCACAGACATGGGACGGAATGAGAGTTGAGAAAAGGCTGGTCAAGACTTAGCCCCAGGCTTATCCCATAGCAAGCAAGTCATAATGATTAGCTCTTCTCTTTAACAAGTAAAGTAATATACATTAACCAAGCACCTAGTAAGTACTAGGCATTCTAAATCTCCACTTACATTGTCTCCTTTTCGTAAAAATCAAATGCATCAGGTATGTCATTTCACAACTGCAGAAACTAAGGTTTGGTCAAGTTCAGGAACATGTCCAAAGAGGCCAAGCTAAGACTGCACAGGGGCATACTGAAAAACGTCTGAGATGAGTCAGCACTAAAATCCCCTCCTATCCTCAGAGCCAATTAACAGATACGAAGGGACCCAGGGGCACTGCTGGGGGAGCAAGGGTGCTGGAGGAAACAAATTCCACACTTGAGGAACCCCAGTTCCTAATGGTAGCCCAGGAAACACGGTCAGTCTCAGCAGACCTGGCCCACGTACCTCTATACTCCAGACGCAGGAGGAATGATACAGAGCTGAATACACCTTACCCACTTTCTTTGAGTCCTTCACATCCCAGACATAAGTACTATGGTCATTGTACACACAAGACAGCCACTGATTTGCAGGATCAAAGGTCAAGGCGATGGTGTCCCGATACTTCGCATTGGTCACTCCAGCGAAAAGGCGACTGAGAAAAGAGGGGGACAGGGTGTCCAAGGCTGACAGGGCAAACTGGTGAGTGAGCGCTAATGAAATGGCGCACTAAAGGGAGGAGCAGCAGGTTGGCCAGCAGTCACTGGAGAAGGAACGCAGCGGCTGGCCTGGCATTCCTTGCCATGGGGCTCTCCAAAAGAACACAAACTATTTCATAGCCCCCGACGTTAGGCGGGGACAGTGTGTGGCCGTGATGCAGCCAAGCAGATGTCAGGCCCTTCTAGACTCACGTCAGAGGACAAGGAAGGGCACTGTGCAAACCACAATCATGGACATATATCATTTCCTACCAATTGCAGATTTAGCTCCCTCCTGCCCTGAAAGAGAAATTAATATACCCAACTGCAGAACTGCCCCGCTTCCTGACAGCAAAACTTCACTTCCTGCAATCACCCAACCCAAGGCCCGAGGCTACAATAAGACCCTCCTACCGCAGCTGTTACCCAGGACCACCCTGAGGGAGAAAGGCCTGCTCCGTCAGGTTTCCAGTCTCTCTCAGAAACCCTAAGGAACTGCCCGACTGTCCTAGCTGTGGTCTTTACAGGACAATGCATTACCACACTGCAGACTCAGATTACCACGGTTGCCCACAGTGAGCAAAAATGCTAAAAGACCCACCTGTACTTGACTGCAAGGGTCTTCCCAGAGGTCTATGTGTGCCTCCTCTCCTTGCAGCCTGCCAGGGACGGCCTGGGACAGAGTGGGGCTCTGACAGGACTCAGAAGCCCACCCACACCGCTCACCTGGCCTCTGTGATGCTGGCAATGTCTGTCCCCAGGGCATGGGGCCGGGGCAGCGTGCTGAGGAAGTGCAGGTTGGAGGGGTTGGAAAGGCACACGGTGCAGTCAGCACAACCGCAGAAGATGTAGTCCTGGCTCACCGAGATGCAGTGGGCCACTGTGGTCTGTGAGCACAGAAGCGCCAGTCATCAAGGGCGTCTGCCCACTTCTTCAATTGACACCTCAACAGCCATGAGCCAAGAGGCAAGGACAAGCGCAAGACAGGCCAGCTTCCCAGGCCGGAGCCCCTCAATGCCCCTCCCTCTAACAGCAGCTGGCCAGAGGGCCCACAGCCCCATGCAATTATGGGGAAGGAGTCAGCAAGCCTTATAAGGCACCTGAAGTTTGGTCAAAGACACACCCAGAAAAGGCCGGCCAAGAGAAAGGCAGCAGAGGCAGCGGACAGGGCTAGCACATTTACTGTGATGCTGTCTGTGTGCTGAGCAGAAGAGGAAAGCAGAGGAAGAGGCAGAGACAGAGAGCGCGAGCGAGCAGAGAGGTTCCCAAACACCTTCCTCCGCCTGGGGCCTCCCCCAGCGTGCATGCAGACTCAGGTGCCCCGGAGCCCGGAGGTGACAGACGGGAGTGTGCCGACAAAGCATTCACTTACCCTCAGCTCCACCCACTTGTCCAACAGTCTCCGGTCACTGAACTCGCACAGCTGGCCTGAGGATGTGATACAGAAGGTGCTGTCAGTCTTCTTCCCACGGCCACAGGCTACATCAGTGAACAGGTTGTTCCTCAGGTTCCCCAGCAGTCCGGAGCGGCCCAGCAGGGGCACAGTGGCATTCACCTGTGGAGACCCACCACAGGTGCTACCCACCCACCCTGCAGGCTACCCCCTGGAAAGCAGGCCCTGAGGAGAGAGGGAGAAGGCTTCCCTTGCAGATTGACATAGCACCTGGCCCAGCTGAGACTTCCAAGGGGTTTTGAGAATGCAGAAGGGGGCGCAGGTGGAACAGATATGGGTAGACCCCACCCTAGTGGCTACTTGCTGCCTCACCTTTGAGGTCTTTCTGTCATTGAGGTACCAGAATTTGATGTGCCGGTTGCCTGCAGTGACAAAGTAGCTGCAGTCCTCAGAGAAGGATACTGCTGTCACCCGTCTGGACACATTGTTGGAAGCCACTACAATGTTTTTCTGGAGAGAAAGTCAAGGGAAATCAAGGCTCTGCTTCTAGGAACTGAGGGAAAAGAAACTTACACACTGAAGGAGGTTAGACAAGCTGTGAACTTGACCTCTCCTTCTGCCCCTTCTTCAGCATCCTAGATACCCAGTTGCTCCTTTCTGCTCAGAGTACTCTAGAAAGGGACTGAGGCCAACAGGCGGAAGTGAATGCCACCGGTCAACAGTTTCTTGGCTCCCCTCCCGGCCCCGCCTGTCCTGAGGCCAGCAGACCACTCACCTTCCAGGCCCAGACATTGACGATCATGTCATGCTGGTAGCCCACTAAGACAATGTACTTGGCGCTGGGTGAGAAGGCCACACATGCCACGCCATACTTATGCTCCTGAAGCTCCGCCACCTGGCTGCGCTCCGACACGTCCCATACCCGCACAGCAGGCATGTGTCCACTCTGCAGGGACCGAAGACCCCGAAGTAAAGGCCAGAGGCAGCCAGCTCCCTCCCCATCCACGGAGGCCTGGCCCTCCCAGCCAATGAACAAGAGCCTGCACATAAATGAAGGACACCTAACCTAATGCGCCTGCACATGAATCAAGGACAACCTGGAGGGAATGTGATCAGTGTTGGGGAACAGGGACTCTCAGGGACGGGCTCCTGGCGTGATTTGGATGGGCAAGAACCACTACTCCTGCGATTTGCTCTCACAGCCTCACAGGGCAAGTCTGTGGGAGGGCAGTCCCATTCCACACTGTGACCAGCAGGGGGACTCCAGGGATAAGGAATGTTTTAAGGAGGTGTTTTCCAAAATGTGGTTCCCAAATTGGCAGCTTCAGACTCACCAGGAACTACTTGTTAGCATTGCAAACTGAAGAGAGCCACCCCAGACCTGCTGAAGCCCAGAGCCAGCAGTCTGTACTAAGGGGTGACCATGGCACTTCTGAAGCAGGCTACAGCCTAAGAAAACTGCTCTAGGGCAGACCAAACACCCAAAGTGGACACCAGTACAGAAAATCAAAATTGGCACCAGTCCTATGTGGGCCACAGGCTGTCACTCTCTGCTAAGGCCAGGCCACCCCCTCTGCAGTGCCTGAGCTTCCTTCCTCACTCGCCTCACCAGTGACCAGGTACTTGCCATCTAGAGAGAAGGCAAGGGCAGTGATGGTTTTCCTGAAAGGAATGGGGGCAGGCTCAAGAGGGGTACTGGCAGCCTGGCCCAGGTCTGGCCTCTCACAGTCCCCTCTCAAAACAAGGGGAGCAAACCCGCCGTCCCTGTGCTGCTTCCCTCGCAGGGCTGGGGCCCAACAGGGCCCAATGCCACAGAGAAGCAGGTGGCACACCTCTGGCCGTCCCTGGGGAAAGGTGGCACTTCCCAAAGCCCCAGAGCCCATTTACCTGGAGCTGTTGAGGATGTGGTGCTGCTTGTGTTTCCAGGGGTTGAAGAGCACAACCATACACCTGGGGAGAGGGAGAGGGAGAGGGGAGCACAGACTTAGCACCCCACCTCAGTGGCCCAGCCCAGAGGACCCCACGTTGCCAGAGTGCAGCTGGCTCCTGACAGCACTCTTCTGCCTTTCTCCCATTCTGTAACCCCACACGGTGCAAGGGCCTGTAGGGAGCCCTGCATGCCCAGTGCTCTGTGCACCAGCACCGTCAGGACATGCCCCATAGCGATGGGGTGGCGGGTCTTCCCAGAGCTCTTGTCCCTACGCCAGGACAGAGGGCAGAGAGAAGGATGCACATGATTTGGGTAAGAACAGGCCTCAGCTGTGCCCTTGTTTACAGACCTGGTTTCCAAGAGAGAGTGGGATCTCTCATGTCTGCACCCATGTGTGTACTTGGCAAGAGCTAGCCGTCCACATGTTGGATGAGGAAGCAAGTGGAAGGTCAGGGCCCAGGGCCTGGTCTGCAGGGAGAATAAGTGGGATGGAGGAGCAGAAAACTGCCTGAGGGAGGGAATTTCATGGAGCTGCTCGCACACATCAGACTCTTTAGCCCAAAGAGCCTGAGCAGTGCCATTCTAACAGGCTCCAGGCTAACTCACCAGTCAGGCAGCAAGGCTTGGTGAGATTGGATGGAGACTGAAATTCAAGAGTGAACTCGAGAGAGGGAGGCAGGTAAGAGTCAGGGACAAGGACCTGGGAGCCACAGCTCGCCAGTGTCTCAGGGGCCGTGGCGCTCAGCAGGTTTAGCTCCTCTGCCCAGCTGTCCCCTCTCTTCATTAGCGCTATGCCTACTACTTGCTATTAGCTGGCCACAGCAAGCCTGGAGCCTGCTCCCCCAGATAAGGGGGTCGACTGGGTAGATGGGCGAGAGACTCAGTAGAAGGCTACTTGTCCAAACCCTGCCTTTTACAACAGGAAGCAGACCGCAGGACCCACATCTGGACCCCACTGCTTGCAGTTGGGAGCAGGAGCTGCTGCACAGGGCTTGGTCTCTGCTGCAGACAGAGGCTTCTGGCTCGGCTCAATGAGCCAGTTTGCTATGCAAATTCCACTGTCAATTAGGGATTCTGGGATCTTGGAGTTGCACCAGGTAAGCTCACAGCTAGATACCAGGCTGATTGACAGCCTTAGAAGCCTGAGCAACACCCTTTTCTCCTCAGAGCCCCTCCCCTCCAATCCTTTTTCACCCACTTTTTCTTTGTTCTCTTTTTTATCCCCTTTCTCTCTTTAAACCGATTTGAAGACGCCGGCTCTCCACATTCCTTGAATGAGAAAAATAAGATGACCTTAGAAACACGCAAGCACACACCTGCCCAGTTGCTCTGAAGGAGAATCTAATAGGTCGGCTCTGCAAATATATAATCAGTGATACAGCTTTAAGATCAAAGATCTGTTAATTTATTTAAATTAAAATACATTTGGTTCTTAAAATTTATTCCATAAAGTACATATTTCCCTATAAATCCCCTAATTATACAAAAGAGGTAAAAAATAAAAACAAACGCAAAATATGAAATCCCCAACAAAACAGTAACTGAGCAGCTTTTTAAAAATTGTAAAAAACTAACAAGAGAAACCAATGTTTTGTGTCTGTGTTAATATTTTAAAAAAGTGAAAAATCTTAGGATGGGGGAATCCTACCCCCTGGCTTTACATATCTCACCGTCATCAGTCTGTGGGTCTTGAATACATTGGATATAAACTTACAGCTACATTGGAATCAGAGGTGTGTGGTATAGCATGAGTGCATGCTACTCATGGTAAACTTTCTAAAAAAACGAAAGAGAGGCAGATGGTCATAATGCAGCTCATCATAACTATAATACAGCACAACTCAGAGGTTGTGTTTTCTGAGTCTTTGAACTGATATGAGCCAATTGAGTTGTGGGCTGATGAACTGAATGTGAAATTGACCTGTTTTTTAAAAGCTTGAATGATCTGGAAGGCTAAATGGAATGGGGAAAAATATGGTTTCAATCCTTGGAATAGTGATTTGGGGACCTTTCAGGAACCTGTTTCATGAAGCAAGTTTATTTCCAGAACTGTGGATAGTAACACACAATCAATGAAGCAAGTGCTTGGCTGATAACTTTGAGCCGGCTCTATTACTGCCTACTCAGCCTAACCAGACATTTCCTTGCAAACTGGCATTATTTTTGTTAGCCAAATAAGTTTGTAATGGCTTATTTTTTCATTTTCCATAAACCATATTATTTAATAACAAATTTGTTTTTTATCTCCACAAATGAAAAGGTGGTTATAAAGTATAAACACCACGGTTATTGAGTAAAAGGGACTGCAGGACATAGGGTACTGGGAAATTGAGAAGCCTTGGGATTTGGGTAGAAACACTGATTGAGGCACACTGAGACACCGCTTGAGGTGGAATAACCCTCATGCAGACCTACGAAGTGTGATATTTAGGCAGTGAGCCCTCCTACTCAGTCACAATCACCGACTCCTCAGAACTGTTTTGGAGTCAGAGTTGACTGCATATAAAGTCCCCAGAAAGGAACAGTGTTCAGGCTGGAGTCTGAAGGCATCAATATATTAAAGATACTTGCTTCTGTTTGTATCACTTTTATCCCTATCATTCTTCTCCAACAGCCAAAACTCAGTCCCAGGCAGATGGCAACTACAGTAACCAGACTGTTCTGTCTGACTTCTACGCTAGGACAAATAGACCATCTGAATAAACAATTTGATTCTGCGTATCTATCCCTCTCATAGTCAAAGCTTCAGCCAGCACCAGTCCTTAAACCTGCAGACTAAGAATTTGTCAAAAGTCTAGAAAGAGCAGTCAATAACCTGGAAACCTAGCCTGCAGAAGAGAAGACACTGAATCAAAAGCTACAACTGAAAAGAAAAAAAAAAAGCTCCAGGTGGGTGTCATTCAGACAACTTATTCCAATGAAAACACTTGAGCTTCTCAGAGTGTAAAATTGCTTTTACTTCCATGCTATTGTAATTCAAACAGTTTCCCATATCTCACCTCCAAATGTAACTCCAGCAGATTCAAGTATATTAAGGAAGAGGCAATTATTCTAGTGTTTCCCTAGCACCGATTATGGAGCCTCAAACAGTTTTACTATTCTCAGCTCATGCCTTAGATTTTCAACTACTTGAATATGAAGGAAATCATAAAATGTCGCGTTAAACAGGCTGCCTTCTGAGTTGCATCACCCATATTTATGTTTTTCATAAATCTAGATTGCCTCAATATGTGTTTTTTGGGGGGGTCAAAGAGCATTATCATTTCCCATCATCAGTTGTTGATGGGAAATTTTACATCCTGCAGGTTCACGTATACAATAGTTACAATAAACAATGGAGCTTTTTGTATCTTCCTGTTTATCACAACAGGTTATGCTCACTGATATTGTAAGCTTATCATGCCAAATGTCCAAGATGCACAGGTGGTGTTAATTGAAGGGCGGAATGATTCAGGCATTGGTCACTTTAGCTTTGCAAGTTCTCCAGCATCTTGATTTTGAAATTCAGTATAGTGAGATGATGCCTTAGCCACTTAAGCGCTACTGCTTCGAAACCTCACGTACACTCAGAAATATCTGAGCAGAAGCCACATTATCTACGTGAAACAGCTTTGGGTGCTCCACAGTTATATGCAGATGCCCACCAAATATGAGATTATTTTGCTTTCTCTGACTTGCTTTTACTAGCAGTCTGCCTCATTCCATCTCTTTTGTAGATGGTTGAAGACTGTGTGCATTCTGGGGGGACTATGGGTTAATGGTGGGCTTATGAGATTAAAAAGATCTTGTAGGGAAGTTTTCTTGATGTGCATTTAATATTTAATTACAACTCTCTTTTATACACTTGTGTCAGTAGGTTTCAACATCTAAAGTGCACAGATTAATACATTCCCATAGCGGAGTGAACTTCCATTCCGTCATGTCTATAGGTACTTCTCCTACCTATGGGCATCTGGACAGTATTCATCTGGGGAACGTCTGTTAAGCCAGGACAATGGTGCTTCACCAGCTTTCTGTGATGATGGACCAGGCCATTGGTTACCTTTATAAAAGACTCCTGACACGTCCTAGTGATGTCAGTTTATGGGATCATAGAGGCTTCCTCTTCCTCGGTTGGTCTTGTTGGTAGATACTATCCAGTTGGTCTGCTTCAAAGCAACCCGAATGTACATGACAAGGAATGGCTGGCTAGTCCTGGGCCACCCTTATATCTTTCTGATGTTTGAACGCCTGTAGGTGGAAAGAACTGCCCATCTGGTTTTCTGAGGTTGTTAACTCTTTACTGGAATTAAAAGCACCTTTTGTGCGCCTGGAGCTGCTGGTGTTTGTAACCACTCAGAAACGAGGGCTCCATCTCCTTGAGCAGGACTACTCGTGATTTATTTTCTACCCAAATGCTGCTCCAAGGGTGGTACATGGGCCGGTGATATACTGTGAACTGTTTAAAATATGTCCATTTGTAGCTAGGTACAGAAAGGAAAGTCAGAGTGCAGGTCACAGCTATTTCCAATGTCAGCAATGGCATGTAAAGGGCAAAGCACGCAGCAGGGTTTCTAGACTAACGAAACACTGAGGATGACGAAACACAAATGAAAATTTTATGCTAATCCTGGAAACACTGTCAGGTAGTGGAGGACTAGTAAACCAAGGCAGAACTTTGTCAGAGAGAAGTCCAGATGACGAACCATTCTGGTCAGATTAAAGGGGAGGGCCAGTGACAAAGAGCCAGGCCGTTTGCACGATGCATGGCCATGGAGGCTGCAAAGATGGGTTCAAACATCAGAAAGATATAAGGGTGGCCCAGGACTGGCAAGCCTTTCCTTGTCCTGTACATTGGGGTTGCTTTGAAGCAGACCAACTAGATAGCATCTACCAACAAGACCAACCGAGGAAGAGGAGGCCTCTCTGATCCCAGAAACTGACCTCACTAGGAAGTGTCAGGAGACTTTTATAAAAGTAACGAATGGCCTGGCCCCTCATCACAGAAAGCTGGTGAAGCACCATTGTCCTGGTTTAACAGATGTTCCCAAGATGAATTACTGTCCAGATGCCCATAGGAAGGAGAAAATACCTATAGACATGTTGGAAGGGAGGTTCACTCTGCTATGGGAATGTGTTAATCTGTGCACTTTAGATGTTGAAACCTACAGACACACGTGTATAAAAGAGAGTTGTAATTAAATATTAAATGCACATCAAGAAAACTTCCCTAGAAGATCTTTTTAATCTCATAAGCCCACAATAATCCTTTAGGCCCCCGAATCCACACAGTCTTCAACCATCTACAAAAGAGATGGAATGAGGCTGACTGCTAGTAAAAGTCAGAGAAAGCAAAATAATCTCATATTTGGTGGGCATCTGCATATAACTGTGGAGCACCCAAAGCTGTTTCACTAGATAATGTGGCTCCTGCTCAGATATTTCTGAGTGTACGTGAGGCTTGGAAGCAGTAGCGTTTAACTGGCTAAGGCATCATCTCACTATACTGAATTTCAAAATCAAGATGCTGGAGAACTTGCAAAGCTAAAGTGACCAATGCCTGAATCATTCCGCCCTTCAATTAACACCACCTGTGCATCTTGGACATTTGGCATGATAAGCTAACAATATCAGTGAGCATAACCTGTTGTGAAAAACAGGAAGATACAAAAAGCTCCATTGTTTATTGTAATTATTGTATATGGGAACCTGCAGGATGTAAAATTTCCATCAACAACTGATGATGGGAAATGATAATGCTCTATGATCCCAAAAAAAACCCATATTGAGGCATTCTAGATTTATGAAAAACATAAATCTGGGTGAGGCAACTCAGAAGGCAGCCTGTTTAACGTGACTTTTTATGATTTCATTCACATTCAAGTAGTTGAAAATCTGAGGCATGAGCTGAGAATAGTAAAACTGTTTGAGGCTCCATAATCGGTGCAGGGGAAACATGAGAATAATTGCCTCTTCCTTAATATACTTGAATCTGCTGGAGTTACATTTGGAGGTGAGATATGGGAAACTGTTTGAATTACAATAGCATGGAAATAAAACCAATTTTACACTGTGAGAAGCTCAAGTGTTTTGATTGGAATCAGTTGTCTGAATGACACCCATTTGGAGCTTTTTTTTTTTTTCAGTTGTAGCTTTTGATTCTGTATCTTCTCTTCTGCAGGCTAGGTTTCCAGGTTATTGACTGCTTTTTCTAGACTTTTGACAAACTCTTAGTCTGCAGGTTTTAGGTCTGGTGCTGCCTGAAACTTTGACTATGAGAGGGATAGGGACACAGAATCAAATTGTTTATTCAGATGGTCTATGTGTCCGAACGTAGAAGTCAGACAGAAAAGTGTGGTTGCTGTAGTTGCCATCTGCCTGGGACTGAGTTTTGGCTGTAGGAGAAGAATGATAGGGATAAAAGTGATGCAAACAGAAGCAAGTATCTTTAATATATTGATGCGTTCAGACTCCAGGCTGGACACTGATCCTTTCTGGGGACTTTATATGCAGTCTCCCCTGACTCCAAAACAGTTCTGAGGAGTCGGTGATTGTGACTTAGTAGGAGGGCTCACTGCCTAGATATCACACTTCTAGGTCTGCATGAGGGCTTTTCCACCTCAAGTGATGTCTCAGTGTGCCTCAATCAGTGTTTCCTCCCAAATCCCTAGGCTTCTGAAGTTCCCAGTACCCTGTGTCCTGCAGTCCCTTTTACTCAATAACCCTGGTGTTTATAGTTTATAACCACCTTTTCATTTGTGGAGATCAAAAAAAATTTGTTATTAAATAATGTGGTGTATGGAAAATGAAAAAATAAGCCATTACAAAATTATTTGGCTAACAAAAATAATGCCAGTATGCAAGAAAATGTCTGGATAGGCTGAGTAGGCAGTAATACAACCGGCTCAAAGTTGGTAGCCAAGCACTAGCTTCATTGAATGTGTGTTACTATCCACAGTTTTGGAAATAAATTGGAGTCATAAAACAGGTTCCCGAAAGGTTCCCAAATCCCTATTGCAAGGATTGAAACCATACTTTTCCCCATTCCATTTAGCCTTCCAGATCATTCAAGCTTTTAAAAAACAGGTCAATTTCACATTCAGTTCATCAGACCACAACTCAATTGGCTCATATCAATTCAAAGTCCCAGAAAACACAATCTCTGAGTTGTGCTGTATTATAGTTATAATGAGCTGCATTATGACCATCTGCCTTTCTTTTTTTTTTTAGAAAGTTTACCATAAGTAGCATGCACTCATGCTATACCACACACGTCAGATGCCATTGTAGCTATAAGTTTATATCCAAAGTATTCAAGGCCCACAGACTGATGACGGTGAGATATGTAAAGTCAGGGGGTAGGATTCCCCCATCCTAAGATTTTTCACTTTTTTAAAATATTAACACAGACACAAAACATTGGTTTTTCTTGTTAAATTTTTACAATTTTAAAAGCTGCTCAGTTACTGTTTTGTTGGGGATTTCATATTTTGTGTTTGTTTTTATTTTTTACCTCTTTTGTATAATTAGGGGATTTATAGGGAAATATGTACTTTATGGAATAAATATTAAGAACCAAAATGTATTTTAATTTATATAAATTAACAGATCTTTGATCTTACAGCTGAATCACTGATTATATATTTGCAGAGCCGACTTAAAGGATGAAGAAAATTCTATCAAGAGTGTTACTTTTGACTTCAAAGCCTTCTTAATAAAGTCTTTTAACAACTTGTGGAAAAAAATAAGAAAAGCAAAGCAAGAATCATGAGGTATTTGACTTCGGTCAGGACTGCCTCTTGACAGAATCGTCAGGATGGGGCCTTTCATAACACAGGACTGAGTACCTTTCATCCAAACAGTTACTGTTGGGTAGATTCCAAGTCATGGAACTACCAGGTGTGCAGAGCCAAACTGAACCGTGTGAGATAGGGGCTGCAAAGCTGTGTGTTGGTTCAAAAGCAGACCACCAGGTCTGTCTTCTGAGGTACCAACATATGGGCTAAGATGATCGTTTTAGTTACGAATTGAGCGATTAATGTTTGTGCCACCTAGAGATGGCATGGAGGAAAATAGCTTTTCATCTTTAGTGTTTTTCCCAAACGGAAACGGGTGCTTACTTGTGTCTTGCATTTTCTTATATTAGTTGTGTTAATCTGAGTACATTAGAGAAATAAATCCACAGAAACTGAAATGCATAAAAGAGAGCTTTAGATAAAGGGAAAATGCACATGGAGAAACAAATCCCAAACCATTGCAGCCAAAGTCTACAAGTCCAACATTAGCCCATATGTCGCACCACAATCCACAATGTCCTCTATATCTTAACAAACACATGCAGTGATGGTGGCTGCAAGTGGAAAGAACTGCCCATCTGGTTTTCTGAGGTTGTTAACTCTTTACTGGAATTAAAAGCGCCTTTTGTGCACCTGGAGTGGCTGGTGTTTGTAACCACTCAGACTGGAGGGCTCCATCTCCTTGTGCAGGACTACTCGTGATTTATGATCTACCCCAATGCTGCTCCAAGGGTGGTACATGGGCCGGTGATAAACTGTGACCTGTTTAAAATCTGTCCATTTGTAGCTAGGTACAGAAAGGAAGGTCAGAGTGCAGGTCCCAGCTATTTCCAATGCCAGCAATGTCATGTAAAGGGCAAAGCACGCAGCAGGGTTTCTAGACTAACGAGACACTGAGGATGACATAATACACCAATGAAAATCTTATGCTAATCATGGAAACTGTCAGGTAGTGGAGGACTAGTAAAGCAAGGCAGAATCTTGTCAGAGAGAGGGTCAGATGACGAACCCTTCTGGTCAGATAAAAGGGAAGGGCCAGTGACCAAGAGCCGGGCCGTTTGCACGATACATGGCCATGGGGGCTGCAAAGTTGGGTTCAAAGATCAGAAAGATATAAGGGTGTCCCAGGACTGGCAAGCCATTCCTTGTCCTGTACATTGGGGTTGCTTTGAAGCAGACCAACTAGATAGCATCTACCAACAAGAACAACCGAGAAAGAGGAAGCCTCTCTGATCCCAGAAACTGACCTCACTAGGACGTGTCAGGAGACTTTTATAAAGGTAACGAATGGCCTGGGCCCTCATCACAGAAAGCTGGTGAAGCACTATTTGTCCTGGTTTAACAGATGTTCCCAAGATGAATTACTGTCCAGATGCCCATAGGAAGGAGAAAATACCTATAGACATGATGGAAGGGAGGTTCACTCCTCTATGGGAATGTGTTAATCTGTGCATTTTAGATGTTGAAACCTACAGACACACGTGTATAAAAGAGAGTTGTAATTAAATATTAAATGCACATCAAGAAAACTTCCCTAGAAGATCTTTTTAATCTCATAAGCCCACAATTATCCTTTAGGCCCCCGAATCCACACAGTCTTCAACCATCTACAAAAGAGATGGAATGAGTCTGACTGCTAGTAAAAGCCAAGTAAGAGAAAGCAAAATAATCTCATATTTGGTGGGCATCTGCATATAACTGTGGAGCACCCAAAGCTGTTTCACGTAGATAATGTGGCTTCTGCTCAGATATTTCTGAGTGTACGTGAGGCTTGGAAGCAGTAGCGTTTAACTGGATAAGGCATCATCTCACTATACTGAATTTCAAAATCAAGATGCTGGAGAACTTGCAAAGCTAAAGTAACCAATGCCTGAATCATTCCGCCCTTCAATTAACACCACCTGTGCATCTTGGACATTTGGCATGATAAACTTACAATATCATTGAGCATAACTTGTTGTGAAAAACAGGAAGATACAAAGAGCTCAATTGTTTAATGTAATTATTGTATATGGGAACCTGCAGGATGTAAAATTTCCCATCAACAACTGATGATGGGAAATGATAATGCTCTTTGACCCCCAAAAAAATCCATATTGAGGCACTCTAGATTTATGAAAAACATAGATCTGTGTGAGGCAACTCAAAAGGCAGCCTGTTTCACACGACATTTTATGATTTCCTTCATATTCAAGTAGTTGAAAATCTAAGGCATGGGCTGAGAATAGTAAAACTGTTTGAGGCTCCATAATCGGTGCAGGGGAAACACCAGAATAATTGCCTCTTCCTTAATATACTTGAATCTGCTGGAGTTACATTTGGAGGTGAGATATGTGAAACTGATTGAATACAATAGCATGGAAGTAACAGCAATTTTACACTCTGAGAAGCTCAAGTGTTTCATTGGAATGGGTTGTCTGAATGACACGCACCTGGAGCTTTTTTTTTCAGTTGTAGCTTTTGATTCTGTGTCTTCTCTTCTGCAGGCTAGGTTTCCAGGTTATTGACTGCTCTTTCTAGTCTTTTGACAAACTCTTAGTATGCAGGTTTAAGGTCAGGTGCTGGCTGAAGCTTTGACTATGAGAGGGATAGGGACACAGAATCAAATTGTTTATTCAGATAGTCTATGTGTCCGAACGTAGAAGTCAGACAGAAAAGTGTGGTTACTGTAGTTGCCATTTGCCTGGGACTGAGTTTGGGCTGCATGAGAAGAATGATAGGGATAAAAGTGATGCAAACAGAAGCAAGTATCTTTAATATTTTGATGCCTTCAGACTCCAGCCTGGTCACTGATCCATTCTGGGGACTTTATATGCAGTCTCCCCTGACTCCAAAACAGTTCTGAGGAGTCGGTGATTGTGACTGAGTAGGAGGGCTCACTGACTAGATATCACACTTCCTAGGTCTGCATGAGGGCTATTCCACATCAAGCGGTGTCTCAGTGTGCCTCAATCATTGTTTCCACCCAAATCCCTAGGCTTCTGAAGTTCCCAGTACCCTGTGTCCTGCAGTCCATTTTACTCAATAACCATGGTGTTTATACTTTATAACCACCTTTTTCATTTGTGGAGCTCAAAAACAAATTTGTTATTAAATAATGTGGCTTATGGAAAATGAAAAAATAAGCCATGAGAAACTTATTTGGCTAACAAAAATAATGCCAGTTTGCAAGGAAATGTCTGGATAGGCTGAGTAGGCAGTAATAGAGCCGGCTCAAAGTTGGCAGCCAAGCACTTGCTTCATTGAATGTGTGTTACTATCCACAGTCTTGAAAATAAATTGTTGTCATGAAACAGGTTCCTGATAGGTCACCAAATCACTATTCCAAGGATTGAAAGCATACTTTCCCCCATTCCATTTAACCTTCCAGATCATTCAAGCTTTTAAAAAACAGGTCAATTTCACATTCAGTTCATTAGCCCACAACTCAATTGGCTCATATCAGTTCAAAGACCCAGATAACACAATCTCTGAGGTGTGCTGAATTATAGTTATGATGAGCTGCATTATGACCATCTGCCTCTCTTTCTTTTTTTTAGAAAGTTTACCATAAGTAGCATGCACTCATGCTATACCACACACCTCTGATGCCATTGTAGCTGTAAGTTTATATCCAATGTATTCAAGCCCCGCAGACTGATGACTGTGAGATATGGAAAGCCAGGGGGTAGGATTCCCCCATCCTAAGATTTTTCACTTTTTTTTAATATTAACACTGACACAAAGCATTGGTTTCTCTCGTTAGTTTTTTACAATTTTTAAAAAGCTGCTCAGTTACTGTTTTGTTGGGGATTTCATATTTTGTGTTTGTTTTTATTTTTTACCTCTTTTGTATAATTAGGGGATTTATAGGGAAATATGTACTTTATGGAATAAATTTTAAGCACCAAATGTATTTTAATTTAAATAAATTAACAGATCTTTGATTTTACACCTGAATCACTGATTATATATTTGCAGAACCGACTTAAAGGAGGAAAGAAAATTCTATCAAGAGTGTTACTTTTTACTTCAAAGCCTTCTTAATAAAGTTTTTTAACTACCTGTGAAAAAAAATAAGAAAAGCAAAGCAAGAATCATGAGGAATTTGACTGCGGTCAGGACTGCCTCATGACAGATTCGTCAGGATGGGGCCTGTCATAACACAGGACTGAGTACCTTTCCTCCAAACAGTTACTGTGGGGTAGATTCCAAGTCATGGAACTACCAGGTGTGCAGAGCAAAACTGAACCGTGTGAGATTGGATGGAGACTGAAATTCAAGAGTGAACTCGAGAGAGGGAGGCAGGTAAGAGTCAGGGACAAGGAGCTGGGAGACAACAGCTCGCCAGTGTCTCAGAGACCGTGGCGCTCAGCAGGTTTAGGCCCTCTGCCCAGCTGTCCCCTCTCTTCATTAGCGCTATGCCTAGTAACTGCTATTAGCTGGCCACAGCAAGCCTGGAGCCTGCTCCCTCAGGTAAAGGGGTCGACTGGGTAGATGGGGGAGAGACTCAGTAGAAGGCTACTTGTCCCAACCATGCATTTTACAACAGGAAGCAGACGGCAGGACCCGCATCTGGACCCGACTGCTTGCAGATGGGAGCAGGAACTGCCGCACAGAGCTGGGTCTCTGCTGCAGATAGAGGCCTCTGGCTGGGCTCAATGAGCCAGTTTGCTATGCAAATTCCACTGTCAACTAGGGATTCTGAGATCTTGGAGGTGCACCAGGTAAGCTCACAGCTGGCTACCAGGCTGATTGACAGCCTTAGAAGCCTGAGCAACACCCTCTTCTCCTCAGAGCCCCTCCCCTCCAATCCTTTTTCGCCCTCTTTTTCTTTGTTCTCTTTTTTATCCCCTTTCTCTCTTTAAACCGATTTGAAGACCCCTGCTCTCCACATTCCTTGAATGAGAAAAATAAGATGACTTTAGAAACACGCAGAAACACACCTGCCCAGTTGCTCTGAAGGAGAGTCTAATAAGTCGGCTCTGCAAATATATAATCAGTGATTCAGCTGTAAGATCAAAGATCTGTTAATTTATTTAAATTAAAATACATTTGGTTCTTAAAATTTATTCCATAAAGTACATATTTCCCTATAAATTCCCTACATATACAAAAGAGGTAAAAAATAAAAACAAACACAAAATATGAAATCCCCAACAAAACAGTAACTGAGCAGCTTTTTAAAAATTGTAAAAAACTAACAAGAGAAACCAATGTTTTGTGTCTGTGTTAAAATTTAAAAAAAGTGAAAAATATTAGGATGGGGGAATCCGACCCCCTGGCTTTACATATCTCACCGTCATCAGTCTGTGGGCCTTGAATACATTAGATATAAACTTACAGCTACAATGGCATCAGAGGTGTGTGGTATAGCATGAGTGCATGCTACTTATGGTAAACTTTTTAAAAAAAGAAAGAGAAGCAGATGGTCATAATGCAGCTCATCATAACTATAATACAGCACAACTCAGAGATTGTGTTTTCTGGGTCTTTGAACTAATATGAGCCAATTGAGTTGTGGGCTGATGAACTGAATGTGAAATTGATCTGTTTTTTAAAAGCTTGAATGATCTGGAAGTCTAAATGGAATGGGGAAAAGTATGCTTTCAATCCTTGGAATAGTGATTTGGGGACCTTTCAGGAACCTGTTTCATGACAAAACTGTATTTCCAACACTGTGGATAGTAACACACATTCAATGAAGCAAGTGCTTGGCTGCCAACTTTGAGCCGGCTCTATTACTGCCTACTCAGCCTATCCAGACATTTCCTTGCAAACTGGCATTATTTTTGTTAGCCAAATAAGTGTGTAATGGCTTATTTTTTTCATTCTCCATAAACCACATTATTTAATAACAAATTTGTTTTTGATCTCCACAAATGAAAAGGTGGTTATAAAGTATAAACACCAGGGTTATTGAGTAAAAGGGACTGCAGGATACAGGGTACTGGGAACTTCAGAAGCCTAGGGATTTGGGAGGAAACACTGATTGAGGCACACTGAGACACCGCTTGAGGTGGAATAGCCCTCATGCAGACCTAGGAAGTGTGATATCTAGGCAGTGAGCCCTCCTACTCAGTCACAATCACCGACTCCTCAGAACTGTTTTGGAGTCAGGGGAGACTGCATATAAAGTCCCCAGAAAGGATCAGTGTCCAGGCTGGAGTCTGAAGGCATCAAAATATTAAAGATACTTGCTTCTGTTTGCATCACTTTTATCCCTATCTTTCTTCTCATGCAGCCAAAACTCAGTCCCAGGCAGATGGCAACTACAGTAACCAGACTGTTCTGTCTGACTTCTACGTTCGGACACATAGACCATCTAAATAAACAATTTGATTCTGTGTCCCTATCCCTATCATAGTCAAAGCTTCAGCCAGCCCAGACCTTAAACCTGCAGACTAAGAGTTTGTCAAATGTCTAGAAATAGCAGTCAATAACCTGGAAACCTAGCCTGCAGAAGAGAAGACACTGAATCAAAAGCTTCAACTGAAATAAAAAAAAAAACTCCAGGTGGGTGTCATTCAGACAAGCGATTCCAATGAAAACACTTGAGCTTCTACAGTGTAAAATTACTTTTACTTCCATGCTATTGTAATTCAAACAGTTTCCCATATCTCACCTCCAAATGTAACTCCAGCAGATTCAAGTATATTAAGGAAGAGGCTATTATTCTGGTGTTTCTCCTGACCGATTATGGAGCCTCAAACTGTTTTACTATTCTCAGCTCATGCCTTAGATTTTCAACTACTTGAATGTGAAGGAAATCAAAAAATGCCGCGTTAAACAGGCTGCCTTCTGAGTTGCCACAACCAGATTTATGTTTTTCATACATCTAGAGTGCCTCAATATGGATTAATTTGGGGGTTAAACAGCATTATCATTTCCCAACATAAGTTGTTGATGTGAAATTTTACATCCTGCAGGATCCCATATACAATAATTACATTAAACAATGGAGCTTTTTGTATCTTCCTGTTTTTCACAATAGTTTATGCTCACTGATATTGTTA
Source organism: Tenrec ecaudatus (assembly GCF_050624435.1). Classification (NCBI taxonomy): domain Eukaryota; kingdom Metazoa; phylum Chordata; class Mammalia; order Afrosoricida; family Tenrecidae; genus Tenrec; species Tenrec ecaudatus. The sequence continues at coordinate 128,140,632 of NC_134540.1, forward strand.
GCTTATCATGCCAAATGTCCAAGATGCACAGGTGGTGTTAATTGAAGGGCGGAATGATTCAGGCATTGGTCACTTTAGCTTTGCAAGTTCTCAAGCATCTTGATTTTGAAATTCAGTATAGTGAGATGATACCTTAGCCAGTTAAACGCTACTGCTTCCAAGCCTCACGTACACTCAGAAATATCTGAGCAGAAGCCACATTATCCACGTGAAACAGCTTTGGGTGCTCCACAGCTATATGCAGATGCCCACCAAATGTGAGATTATTTTGCTTTCTCTGACTTGGCTTTTACTAGCAGTCAGCCTCATTCCTTCTTTTTTGTAGATGGTTGAAGACTGTGTGGATTCTGGGAGGCCTATGGGATAATGGTGGACTTATGAGATTAAAGAGATATTTTAGGGAAGTTGTCTTGATGTGCATTTAATATTTAATTACAATTCTCTTTTATACACGTGTGTCTGTGGGTTTCAACATCTAAAGTGCACAGATTAACACATTCCCATAGCGGAGTGAACCTCCCTTCCGTCATGTCTATAGGTATTTCTCCTTCCTATGGACATCTGGACAGTAATTCATCTGGGGAACGTCTGTTAAACCAGGACAATGGTGCTTCCCCAGCTTTCTTTGATGAGGGGACAGGCCATTGGTTACCTTTATAAAAGTCTCCTGACACGTCCTAGTGATGTCAGTTTCTGGGATCATAGAGGCTTCCTCTTCCTCGGTTATTCTTGTTGGTAGATGCTATCCAGTTGGTCTGCTTCAAAGCAACCCCAATGTAAAGGACAAGGAATGGCTTGCTAGTCCTGGTCCATCATTATATCTTTCTGATGTTTGAACTCATCTTTGCAGCCCCAATGGCCATGCATCTTGCAAACGGCCTGGCTATTTGTCATGGCCCTACCCTTTAATCTGACCAGAAGGGTTCGTCATCTGGCCCTCACTCTGACAAGATTCTGCCTTGCTTTACTAGTCCTCCACTACCTGACAGTGGTTCCATGATTAGCATAAGGTTTTCATTGGTGTATTTAATCATCCTCAGTGTGTCCATAGTCTCGAAAACCTGCTACATGCTTTGCCCTTTACATGACATGGCTGGCATTGGAAATAGCTGGGACCTGCACTCTGACCTTCCTTTCTGTACCTAGCTACAAATGGACAGATTTTAAACAGGTCACAGTTTATCACCGGCCCATGTACCACCCTTGGAGCAGCTTTGGGGTAGATAATAAATCACGAGTAGTCCTGCACAAGGAGATGGAGCCCTCGTGTCTGAGTGGTTACAAACCACAGCCGCTCCAGGCGCTTTTAATTCCAGTAAAGAGTTAACAACCTCAGAAAACCAGATGGGCAGTTCTTTCCACCTGCAGCCACCATCACTGCACGTGTTTCTTAAGATGGAGGAGGACATAGTGGATTGGGGTGTGACATATGGGCTAATGTTGGACTTGTAGACTTTGGCTGCACTGGTTTGGGATTTTTTCTCCATGTGCTGTTACCCTTTATCTAAAGCTCTCTTTTATACATTTCAGTTTCCGTGGATTTATTTCTCTAATGTACTCAGACTAAAACAACTAATATAAGAAAGGCAGGACACAAGTAAGCACCCGTTTCCATTTGGGAAAGGCACTAAACAGTGAAAAGCTATTTTCCTCCATGCCATCTCTGGGTTGCACAAACAATTAAGTGCTCAATTCATAACTAAAATGATCATCTGAGCCCATAGGATGGTACCTCAGAAGACAGACATGGTGGTCTGATTTTGAACCCTCACACAGCCTTGCAGCCACTATCTCACACGGTTCAGTTTGGCTCTGCACACCTGGTAGTTCCTTCACTTGGAATCTACCCCACAGTAACTGTTTGGATGAAAGGTATTCAGTCCTGTGTTATGACCAGCCCCATCCTGACGATTCTGTCATGAGGCAGTCCTGACAGAAGTCAAACACCACATGATTCTAGCTTTTCCTTTCTTATTTTCATCCACAGGTAGTTAAAAGACTTCATTAAGAAGGCTTTGAATTCAAAAGTAACACTCTTGATAGAATTTTCTTTCATCCTTTAAGTCGGCTCTGCAAATATATAATCAGTGATTTAGCTGTAAGTTCAAAGACCCGTTAATTTATATGAAATTAAATACATTTTGGTTCTTAAAATTTATTCCATAAAGTATATATTTCCCTATCATTTCCCTACTTATACAAAAGAGGTAAAATATAAAAACAAACACAAAATATAAAATCCCCAACAAAACAATAACTGAGCATCTTTTTAAAAATTGTAAAAAACTAACAGGGAAACCAATGTTGTGTGTGTTTGTTAATATTTAAAAATGTGAAAAATCTCTGGATGGGGGAATCCCACCCCCTGGCTTTACATATCTCACCGTCATCAGTTGTGGGCCTTGAATACATTGGATATAAATTCACAGCTACAATGGCATCAGACTTCTGTGGTATAGCATGAGAGCATGCTACTTATGGTAAACTTTCTAAAAAAAGAAAGAGAAGCAGATGGTCATAATGCAGCTCATCATAATGATAATACAAAACAACTCAGAGATTGTGTTTTCTGGGTCGTTGAACTGATATGAGCCAATTGGGTTGTGGGCTGATGAACTGAATGTGAAATTGACCTGTTTTTTAAAAAGCTTGAATGACTTGGAAGGTTAAATGGAATGGGGAAAAGTATGCTTTCAATCCTTGGAATAGTGATTTGGGGACCTTTCAGGAACCTGTTTCATGACGCTAATTTACTTCCAACACTGTGGATCGTAACACACATTCAATGAAGCAAGTGCTTGGCTGCCAACCTTGAACCGGCTCTTTTACTGCCTACTCAGCCTATCCAGACATTTCCTTGCAAACTGGCATTATTTTTCTTAGCCAAAAAAGTTTCTAATGGCTTATTTTTTCATTTTCCATAAATTACATTATTTAAAAACAAATTTGTTTTTGATCTCCACAAATGAAAAGCTGGTTATAAAATATAAACACCTGGGTTATTGGGTAAAAGGGACTGCAGGACACAGGGTACTGGGAACTTCAGAAGCCTAGGGATTTGGGTGGAGACACTGATTGAGGCACGCTGGGACTCGGCTTGAGGTGGAATAACCCTCATGCAGACCAACGAAGTGTGATACCTAGGCAGTGAGCCCTCCTACTCAGTCACAATCACCGACTCCTCAGAACTGTTTTGGAGTCAGGGGATACTGCATATAAAGTCCCCAGAAAGGATCAGTGACCAGGCTGTCGTCTGAAGGCATCAATATATTAAAAATACTTGTTTCTGTTTGCATTCTTGTATCTCTATCATTCTTCTCATGCAGCCAAAACTCAGTCCCAGGCAGATGGAAACTACAGTAACCAGACTGTTCTGTCTGACATCTACGTTAGGACACATTTACCATCTGAGTAACCCTTTTATTCTGTGTCTCTCTCCTTCCCATAGACAAAACTGCAGACAGCACAAGACCTTAAACCTGCAGACAAAGAACTTGTCAAAAGTTTAGAAAGAGCAGTCAATACCCTGGAAACCTAGCCTGCAGAAGAGAAGACACAGAATCAAAAGCTACAACTGAAAAATGAAAAAAAATCTCCAGGTGTGTGTCATTCAGACAAGCGAATCCAATGAAAACACTTGAGCTTCTACAGTGTAAAATTGCTTTTAATTCCGTAACATTGTAAATCAAACAGTTTCCCATATCTCACCTCCAAATGTAACTCCAGCAAATTCACGTATATTAAGGAAGAGGCAATTATTCTGGTGTTTCGCCTGAAACGATTATGGAGCCTCAAACAGTTTTACTATTCTCAGCGCATGCCTTAGATTTTCAACTACTTGAATGTGAAGGAAATCATAAAATGCCGCGTTAAACATGCTGCCTTCTGAATTGCCTCACCCAGATTTACGTTTTTCATTTTTAGAGTGCCTCATCAAGGGTTATTTGGGGGGGGTCAAGGGGAATTATCATTACCTATAATCATTTGTTTTGGGGAAATTTTACATCCTGCAGGTTCCCGTATACAATAATTACATTAAACAATGGAGCTTTCTGTATCTTCATGTTTATCAAAACAGGTTATGCTCACTGATATTGTTAGCTTATCATGACAAATGTTCAAAATGCACAGGTGGTGTTAATAGAAGCGCGGAATGATTCAGGCATTGGTCACTTTAGCTTTGCAAGTTCTCCAGCATCTTGATTTTGAAATTCAGTATAGTGAGATGATGCCTTAGCCAGTAAAACGCTACTGCTTCCAAGCCTCACGTACACTCAGAAATATCTGAGCAGAAGCCACATTATCTACGTGAAACAGCTTTCCGTGCTCCACAGCTATATGCAGATGCCCACCAAATATGAGATTATTTTGGTTTCTCTGACTTGGCTTTTACTAGCAGTCAGCTTCATTCCATCTCTTTTGTAGATGGTTGAAGACTGTGTGGATTCTGGGAGGCCAATGGGATAATGGTCGGCTTATGTGATTAAAAAGAACTTTTAGGGAAGTTTTCTTGATGTGCATTTAATATTTAATTACAACTCTCTTTTATACACGTGTGTCTTTGGGTTTCAACATCTAAAGTGCACAGATTAACATATTCCCATAGCGGAGTGAACCTCCCTTCCGTCATGTCTATAGGTATTTCTCCTTCCTATGTGCATCTGGACAGTAATTCATCTGGGGAACGTCTGTTAAACCAGGACAATGGTGCTTCCCCAGCTTTCTGTGATGAGGAACCAGACCATTGGTTACATTTGTAAAAGTCTCCTGACATGTCTTAGTGATGTCAGTTTCTGGGATCATAGAGGCTTCCCCTTCCTCGGTTGGTCTTGTTGATAGATGCTATCCAGTTGGTCTGCTTCAAAGCAACCCCAATGTAAAGGACAAGGAATGGCTTGCTAGTCCTGGGCCACCATTATATCTTTCTGATGTTTGAACTCATCTTTGCAGCCCCAATGGCCATGCATCTTGCAAACGGCCTGGCTATTTGTCATGGCCCTACCCTTTAATCTGACCAGAAGGGTTCGTCATCTGGCCCTCTCTCTTACAAGATTCTGCCTTGCTTTACTAGTCCTCCACTACCTGACAGTGGTTCCATGATTAGCATAAGGTTTTCATTGGTGTATTTCATCATCCTCAGTGTGTCCATAGTCTCGAAAACCTGCTACATGCTTTGCCTTTTACATGACATGGCTGGCATTGGAAATAGCTGGGACCTGCACTCTGACCTTCCTTTCTGTACCTAGCTACAAATGGACAGATTTTAAACAGGTCACAGTTTATCACCGGCCCAAGTACCACCCTTGGAGCAGCTTTGGGGTAGATAATAAATCACGAGGAGTCCTGCACAAGGAGATGGAGCCCTCGTGTCTGAGTGGTTACAAACCACAGCCGCTCCAGGCGCTTTTAATTCCAGTAAAGAGTTAACAACCTCAGAAAACCAGATGGGCAGTTCTTTCCACCTGCAGCCACCATCACTGCACGTGTTTCTTAAGATGGAGGAGGACATAGTGGATTGGGGTGTGACATATGGGCTAATGTTGGACTTGTAGACTTTGGCTGCACTGGTTTGGGATTTTTTCTCCATGTGCTGTTACCCTTTATCTAAAGCTCTCTTTTATACATTTCAGTTTCTGTGGATTTATTTCTCTAATGTACTCAGACTAAAACAACTAATATAAGAAAGGCAGGACACAAGTAAGCACCCGTTTCCATTTGGGAAAGGCACTAAACAGTGAAAAGCTATTTTCCTCCATGCCATCTCTGGGTGGCACAAACAATTAAGTGCTCAATTCATAACTAAAATGATCATCTGAGCCCATATGATGGTACCTCAGAAGACAGACATGGTGGTCTGATTTTGAACCCTCACACAGCCTTGCAGCCACTATCTCAAACGGTTCAGTTTGGCTCTGCACACCTGGTTGTTCCTTCACTTGGAATCTACCCCACAGTAACTGTTTGGATGAAAGGTATTCAGTCCTGTGTTATGACCAGTCCCATCCTGACGATTCTGTCATGAGGCAGTCCTGACAGAAGCCAAACACCACATGATTCTAGCTTTCCCTTTCTTATTTTCATCCACAGGTAGTTAAAAGACTTCATTAAGAAGGCTTTGAATTCAAAAGTAACACTCTTGATAGAATTTTCTTTCATCCTTTAAGTCGGCTCTGCAAATATATAATCAGTGATTTAGCTGTAAGTTCAAAGACCCGCTAATTTATATAAAATTAAATACATTTTGGTTCTTAAAATTTATTCCATAAAGTACATATTTCCCTATCATTTCCCTACTTATACAAAAGAGGTAAAAAAGAAAAACAAACACAAAATATAAAATCCCCAACAAAACAATAACTGAGCATCTTTTTAAAAATTGTAAAAAACTAACAAGGGAAACCAATGTTGTGTGTGTTTGTTAATATTTAAAAATGTGAAAAATCTCTGGATGGGGGAATCCCACCCCCTGGCTTTACATATCTCACCGTCATCAGTTGTGGGCCTTGAATACATTGGATATAAACTCACAGTTACAATGGCATCAGACTTCTGTGGTATAGCATGAGAGCATGCTACTTATGGTAAACTTTCTAAAAAAAGAAAGAGAAGCAGATGGTCATAATGCAGCTCATCATAACGATAATACAAAACAACTCAGAGATTGTGTTTTCTGGATCGTTGAACTGATATGAGCCAATTGGGTGGTGGGCTGATGAACTGAATGTGAAATTGACCTGTTTTTTAAAAAGCTTGAATGACTTGGAAGGTTAAATGGAATGGGGAAAATTGTGCTTTCAATCCTTGGAATAGTGATTTGGGGACCTTTCAGGAACCTGTTTCATGACGCTAATTTACTTCCAACACTGTGCATCGTAACACACATTCAATGAAGCAAGTGCTTGGCTGCCAACCTTGAACCGGCTCTTTTACTGCCTACTCAGCCTATCCAGACATTTCCTTGCAAACTGGCATTATTTTTCTTAGCCAAAAAAGTTTCTAATGGCTTATTTTTTCATTTTCCATAAATTACATTATTTAAAAACAAATTTGTTTTTGATCTCCACAAATGAAAAGCTGGTTATAAAATATAAACACCTGGGTTATTGGGTAAAAGGGACTGCAGGACACAGGGTACTGGGAACTTCAGAAGCCTAGGGATTTGGGTGGAGACACTGATTGAGGCACGCTGGGACTCGGCTTGAGGTGGAATAACCCTCATGCAGACCAACGAAGTGTGATACCTAGGCAGTGAGCCCTCCTACTCAGTCACAATCACCGACTCCTCAGAACTGTTTTGGAGTCAGGGGATACTGCATATAAAGTCCCCAGAAAGGATCAGTGACCAGGCTGTCGTCTGAAGGCATCAATATATTAAAAAATACTTGTTTCTGTTTGCATTCTTGTATCTCTATCATTCTTCTCATGCAGCCAAAACTCAGTCCCAGGCAGATGGAAACTACAGTAACCAGACTGTTCTGTCTGACTTCTACGTTAGGACACATTTACCATCTGAGTAACCCTTTTATTCTGTGTCTCTCTCCTTCCCATAGACAAAACTGCAGACAGCACAAGACCTTAAACCTGCAGACAAAGAACTTGTCAAAAGTTTAGAAAGAGCAGTCAATACCCTGGAAACCTAGCCTGCAGAAGAGAAGACACAGAATCAAAAGCTACAACTGAAAAATGAAAAAAAATCTCCAGGTGTGTGTCATTCAGACAAGCGAATCCAATGAAAACATTTGAGCTTCTACAGTGTAACATTGCTTTTAATTCCGTAACATTGTAATTCAAACAGTTTCCCATATCTCACCTCCAAATGTAACTCCAGCAAATTCACGTATATTAAGGAAGAGGCAATTATTCTGGTGTTTCGCCTGAAACGATTATGGAGCCTCAAACAGTTTTACTATTCTCAGCGCATGCCTTAGATTTTCAACTACTTGAATGTGAAGGAAATCATAAAATGCCGCGTTAAACATGCTGCCTTCTGAATTGCCTCACCCAGATTTACGTTTTTCATTTTTAGAGTGCCTCATCAAGGGTTAATTTGGGGGGGGTCAAGGGGAATTATCATTACCTATAATCATTTGTTTTGGGGAAATTTTACATCCTGCAGGTTCCCGTATACAATAATTACATTAAACAATGGAGCTTTCTGTATCTTCCTGTTTATCAAAACAGGTTATGCTCACTGATATTGTTAGCTTATCATGCCAAATGTTCAAAATGCACAGGTGGTGTTAATAGAAGCGCGGAATGATTCAGGCATTGGTCACTTTAGCTTTGCAAGTTCTCCAGCATCTTGATTTTGAAATTCAGTATAGTGAGATGATGCCTTAGCCAGTAAAACGCTACTGCTTCCAAGCCTCACGTACACTCAGAAATATCTGAGCAGAAGCCACATTATCTACGTGAAACAGCTTTCCGTGCTCCACAGCTATATGCAGATGCCCACCAAATATGAGATTATTTTGGTTTCTCTGACTTGGCTTTTACTAGCAGTCAGCTTCATTCCATCTCTTTTGTAGATGGTTGAAGACTGTGTGGATTCTGGGAGGCCAATGGGATAATGGTCGGCTTATGTGATTAAAAAGAACTTTTAGGGAAGTTTTCTTGATGTGCATTTAATATTTAATTACAACTCTCTTTTATACACGTGTGTCTTTGGGTTTCAACATCTAAAGTGCACAGATTAACATATTCCCATAGCGGAGTGAACCTCCCTTCCGTCATGTCTATAGGTATTTCTCCTTCCTATGTGCATCTGGACAGTATTTCATCTGGGGAACGTCTGTTAAACCAGGACAATGGTGCTTCCCCAGCTTTCTGTGATGAGGAACCAGACCATTGGTTACCTTTGTAAAAGTCTCCTGACATGTCCTAGTGATGTCAGTTTTTGGGATCATAGAGGCTTCCTCTTCCTCGGTTGGTCTTGTTGATAGATGCTATCCAGTTGGTCTGCTTCAAAGCAACCCCAATTTACAGGACAAGGAAAGTCTTGCCAGTCCTGGGCCACCCTTATATCTTTCTGATGTTTGAACCCATCTTTGCAGCCCCCATGGGCATGCATCGTGCAAACGCCTGGCCATTTGTCACTGTCCCTCCCCTTTAATCTGACCAGAAGGGTTCGTCATCTGGCCCTCTCTCTGACAAGATTCTGCTTTGCTTTACTAGTCCACCACTACCTGACAGTGTTTCCATGATTAGCATAAGATTTTCATTGGTGTATTACGTCATTCTCAGTGTGTCCTTAGTCTAGAAACCCTGCTGCGTGCTTTGCCCTTTACTTGACATTGCTGGCATTGGAAATAGCTTGGACCTGCACTCTGACCTTCCTTTCTGTACCTAGCTACAAATGGACATATTTTAAACAGGTCACCGTTTATCACGGGCCCAATTACCACACTTGGAACAGCACTGGGGTCGATAATAAATCACGTGTAGTCCTGCACAAGGAGATGGAGTCCTCGTTTCTGAGTGGTTACAAACACCATCCGCTCCAGGCCCACAAAAGGCGCTTTTAATTCCAGTAAAGAGATAACAAACTCAGAAAACCAGATGGGCAGTTCTTTCCACCTGCAGCCACTATCACTGCATGTGTTTGTTAAGATGGAGAGGACATTGTGGATTGGGGTGGGACATATGGGCTAATGTTGGACTAGTAGACTTTTGCTGCTCTGGTTTGGGATTTTTTTCTCCATGTGCATTTTCTCTTTATCTAAAATTCTCTTTTATACATTTCATTTCTGTGGATTTATTTCTCTAATGTACTCAGACTTACACAACTAATATAAGAAAAGGCAGGACACAAGTCAGCACCCGTTTCCATTTGGGAAAAACACTAAACAGTGAAAAGCTATTTTCCTCCATGCCATGTCTGGTTGGCACAAACTGTTAAGTGCTCAATTCGTAACTAAAACGATCATCTGAGCCCATATGTTGTTACCTCAGAAGACAGACCTGGTGGTCTGTTTTTGAACCCACACACAGCCTTCCAACCCCTATCTCACACGATACCGTTTGGCTCTGCACACCTGGTAGTTCCATGAATTGGAATCTACCCCACAGTAACTGTTTGGAGGAAAGGTACTCAGTCCTGTGTTATGACATGCCCTATGCTGACGATTCTGTCATGAGGCAGTCCTGACGGAAGTCAAATACCTCATGATTCTTGCTTTTCTTTTCTTTTTTTTTTCCACAGGTAGTTAAAAGACTTTATTAAGAAGGCTTTGAAGTCAAAAGTAACACTCTTGATAGAATTTTCTTTCATCCTTTAAGTCGGCTTTGCAAATATATAATCAGTGATTCAGCTGTGAGATCAAAGAGCTCTTAATTTATTTAAATTAAAATACATTTTGGTTCTTAAAATTTATTCCATAAAGTACATATTTCCCAATAAATTCCCTACTTATACAAAAGAGGTAAAAAATAAAAACAAACAAAAAAATGAAATCCCCAACAAAACAGTAACTGAGCAGCTTTTTAAAAATTGTAAAAACTAACAAGAGAAACCAATGTTTTGTGTCTGTGTTAATATTAAAAAAAAAAGAAAAATCTTAGGATGGGGGAATCCTACCCCCTGGCTTTACATATTTCACCGTCATCAGTCTGTGTGCCTTGAATACAGTGGATATAAACTTACAACTACAATGGCATCAGAGGTGTGTGGTATAGCACGAGTGCATGCTAATTATGGTAAACTTTCTAAAAAAAGAAAGAGAGGAAGATGGTCATAATGCAGCTCATCATAATTCTAATACGGCACAACTCAGAGATTGTTTTTTCTGGGTTTTGAACTGATATAAGTCAATTGAGTTGTGGGCTGATGAACTGAGTGTGAAATTGACCTGTTTTTTTAAAAGCTTGAATGATCTGGAAGGCTAAATGGAATGGAGTAAAGTATGGTTTCAATCCTTGGAATAGTGATTTGCGGACCTTTCAGGAACCTATTTCATGACAACAATTTACTTCCAACACTGAGGATAGTGACACACATTCAATGAAGCAAGTGCTTGGCTGCCAACTTTGAGCCGGCTCTATTACTGCCTACTCAGACTATCCAGACATTTCCTTGCAAACTGGCATTATTTTTGTTAGCAAATAATTTTCTAAGGGATTATTTTTTCATTTTCCATAAACTACATTATTTAATAACAAACTTTTTTTTATCTCCACAAATGAAAAGGTGGTTATAAAGTATAAACACCAGGGTTATTGAGTAAAACGGACTGCAGGACACAGGGTACTGGGAACTTCAGAAGCCTAGGGATTTGAGTGGAAACACTGATTGAGGCACACTGAGACACCGGTTGAGGTGGAATAGCCCTCATGCAGACCTACAAAGTGTGATATCTAGGCAGTGAGCCCTCCTACTCAGTCACAATCACCGACTCCTCAGAATTGTTTTGTAGTCAGGGGAGACTGCATATAAAGTCCCCAGAAAGGATCAGTGTCCTGGCTGGAGTCTGAAGGCATAAAAGTATTAAAGATACTTGCTTCTGTTTGCATCACTTTTATCCCTATCATTCTTCTCATGCAGCCAAAACTCAGTCCCAGACAGATGGCAACTACAGTAACCAGACTGTTTTGTCTGACTTCTACGTTCGGACACATAGACCATATGAATAAACACTTTGATTCTGTGTCCCTATCCCTCTCATAGTCAAAGCTTCAGCCAGCACCAGACCTTAAACCTGCAGACTAAGAGATTGTCAAAAGTCTAGAAAGAGCAGTCAATAACATGGAAACCTAGCCTGCATAAGAGAAGACACAGCATCAAAAGCTACCACTGAAAAAAAAAAAAAAGCTCCAGCTGGGTGTCATTCAGACAACCAATTCCAATGAAAACACTTGAGCTTCTCACAGTGTAAAATTGCTTTTACTTCCATGCTATGGTAATTCAAACAGTTTCCCAAATCTCACCTCCAAATGTAACCCCAGCAGAATCAAGTATATTAAGGAAGAGGCAATTATTCTGGTGTTTCCCCTGCACCGAGTATGGAGCCTCAAACAGTTTTACTATTCTCAGCTCATGCCTTAGATTTTCAACTACTTGAATGTGAAGGAAATCATAAAATGCCGTGTTTCACAGGCTTCCTTTTGTGTTTCCTCACTCAGATTTATGTTTTTCATTTCTAGAATGCCTCAATATGTTTTTTTGGGGGGGTCAAAGAGCATTATCATTTCCCATCCTCAGTTGTTGATGGGAAATTTTACATCCTGCAGGTTCCCGTATAAAATAATTGCATTAAACAATGGAGCTTTTTGTATCTTCCTGATTTTCACTACAGGTTATGCTCACTGATATTGTAATTTATCATGCCAAATGTCCAAGATGCACAGGTGGTGTTAATTGAAGGGCGGAATGATTCAGGCATTGGTCACTTTAACTTTGCAAGTTCTCCAGCATCTTGATTTTGAAATTCAGTATAGTGAGATAATGCTTAAGCCAGTTAAACGATACTGCTTCCAAGACTCACGTACACTCAGAAATATCTGAGCAGAAGCCACATTATCTATGTGAAACAGCTTTGGTTGCTCCACAGCTATATGCAGATGCCCACCAAATATGAGATTATTTTGCTTTCTCTGACTTGGCTTTTACTAGCAGTCAGACTCATTCCATCTCTTTTGTAGATGGTTGAAGACTGTGTGCATTCTGGGGGGACAATGGAATAATGGTGGGCTTATGAGATTAAAAACATCTTGTAGGGAAGTTTTCTTGATGTGCATTTAATATTTAATACAAGTCTCTTTTATACACGTGTGTCTGTGGATTTCAACATCTAAAGTGCACAGATTAACACATTCTCATAGCGGAGTGAACCTCCCTTCTGTTATGTCTCTTGGTATTTCTCCTTACTATGGGCAGCTGGACAGTAATTCATCTCGGGAATTTCTGGTAAACCAGGACAATGTCGCTTCCCCAGCTTTCTGTGATGATAGGCCAGGCCATTGGTTACCTATAAAATTCTCCAAGTATGTCCTAATTATGTCTGTTTCTGGGATCATAGAGGCTTACTCTTCCTCGGTTGGTCTTGTTGATAGATGCTATCCAGTCGGTCTGCTTCAAAGCAACACCAATGTACAGGACAACGAATGGCTTGCCAGTCCTGGGCCACCCTTATATCTTTCTGATGTTTGAACACATCTTTACAGCCCCCATGGCCATGCATCGTGCAAACGGCCTGGCCATTTGTCACTGGCCCACCCCTTTAATCTGACAAGAAGGGTTCATCTTCTGGCCCCCTCTCTGACAAGATTCTGCCTTGCTTTACTAGTCCTCCACTACCTGACAGTTTCCATGATTAGCATAAGATTTTCATTGGTGTATTTCGTCATCCTCAGTGTGTCGTTAGTCTAGAAACCCTGCTGCGTGCTTTGCCCTTTACATGCCATTGCTGGCATTGGAAATAGCTGGGACCTGCACTCTGACCTTCCTTTCTGTACCTAGCTACAAATGGACATATTTTAAACAGGTCACAGTTTATCACCGGCCCATGTACCACCCTTGGAACAGCATTGGTGTAGAAAATAAATCACAAGTACTCCTGCACAAGGAGATGGAGCCCTCGTTTCTGAGTGGTTACAAACACCAGCCGCTCCAGGCACACAAAAGGCGCTTTTAATTCCAGTAAAGAGTTAACAACCTCAGAAAACCAGATGGGCAGTTCTTTCCACCTGCAGCCGTTCAAACATCAGAAAGATATAAGGGTGGCCCAGGACTAGCCAGCCATTCCTTTTCCTGTACATTGGGGTGGCTTTGAAGCAGACCAACTGGATAGCATCTATCAACAAGACCAACCGAGAAAGAGGAAGCCTCTATGATCCCAGAAACTAACATCACTAGGAGTGTCAGGAGACTTTTATAAAGGTAACCAATGGCCTGGCCCCTCATCACAGAAAGCTGGTGAAGCACAATTGTCCAGGTTTAACAGACGTTCCCCAGATGAATTACTGTCCAGATGCCCATTGGAAGTAGAAATACCTATAGACATGACGGAAGGGAGGTTCACTCCGCTATGGGAATGTGTTAATCTGTGCACTTTAGATGTTGAAACCCACAGACACACGTGTATAATAGAGAGTTGTAATTAAATATTAAATGCACATCGATAATACTTCCCTAAAAGATCTTTTTAATCTCATAAGCCCACCATTATCCCATAGGCACCCCAGAATCCACACAGTCTTCAACCATCTACAAAAGAGATGGAATGAGGCTGACTGCTAGTAAAAGCCAAGTCAGAGAAAGCAAAATAATCTCATATTTGGTGGGCATCTGCATATAGCTGTGGAGCACCCAAAACTTTTTCACGTAGATAATGTGGCTTCTGCTCAGATATTTCTGAGTGTACGTGAGGCTTGTAAGCAGTAGTGTTTAACTGGCTAAGGCATCATCTCATTATAGTGAATTTCAAAATCAAGATATTTGAGAACTTGCAAAGCTAAATTGACCAATGCCTGAATCATTCCGCACTTCAATTAACACCACCTGTGCATCTTGGACATTTGGCATGATAAGCTAACAATATCAGTGAGCATAACCTGTTGTGAAAAACAGGAAGATACAAAAAGCTCCATTGTTTAATGTAATTATTGTATACGGGAACCTGCAGGATGTAAAATTTCCCATCAACAACTGATGATGGGAAATGATAATGCTCTTTGACCCCCAAAAAAATCCATATTGAGGCACTCTAGATTTATGAAAAACATAGATCTGTGTGAGGCAACTCAGAAGGCAGCCTGTTTAACACGACATTTTATGATTTCCTTCACATTCAAGTATTTGAAAATCTAAGGCATGAGCTGAGAATAGTAAAACTGTTTGAGGCTCCATAATCGGTGCAGGGGAAACACCAGAATAATTGCTTCTTCCTTAATATACTTGAATCTGCTGGAGTTACATTTGGAGGTGAGATATGGGAAACTTTTTGAATTACAATAGCATGGAAATAAAACCAATTTTACACTGTGGGAAGCTCAAGTGTTTTCATAGGAAACGTTTGTCTGAATGACACCCACCTGGAGCTTTTTTTTTTTTTCCAGTGGTAGCTTTTGATTCTGCGTCTTCTCTTCTGCTGCCTAAGTTTCCAGGTTATTGACTGCTCTTTCTAGACTTTTGACAAACTCTTAGTCTGTAGGTTTAAGGTCTGGTGCTGGCTGAAGCTTTGACAATGAGAGGGATAGATACACAGAATCAAATTGTTTTTTCAGATGATCTATGTGTCCTAGCGTAGAAGTCAGACGGATCAGTCTGGTTACTGTAGTTGCCATCTGTCTGGGACTGAGTTTTGGCTATAGGAGAAGAATGATAGGGATAAAAGTGATGCAAACAGAAGCAAGTATCTTTAATATTTTGATGCCTTCAGACTACAGCCTGGACACTGATCCTTTCTGGGGACTTTATACAGTCAACTCTGACTCCAAAACAGTTCTGAGGAGTCTGTGATTGTGACTGAGTAGGAAGGCTCACTGCCTAGATATCACACTTCGTAGGTCTGCATGAGGGCTATTCCACCTGAAGCGGTGTCTCAGTGTGCCTCAATCAGTGTTTCCACCCAAATCCCTAGACTTCTGAAGTTCCCAGTACCCTGTGTCCTGCAGTCCCTTTTACTCAATAACCCTGGTGTTTATACTTTATAACCACCTTTTCATTTGTGGACATCAAAAACAAATTTGTTATTAAATAATATGGTGTATGGAAAATGAAAAAATAAGACATTACAAACTTATTTGGCTACCAAAAATAATGCCAGTTTGCAAGGAAATGTCTGGATAGGCTGAGTAGGCAGTAATAGAGCCGGCTCAAAGTTATCAGCCAAGCACTTACTTCATTGAATGTGTGTTACTCTCCACAGTGTTGGAAATAAAGTGGATTCATGAAACAGGTTCCTGAAAGGTCCCCAAATCACTATTCCAAGGATTGAAACCATACATTTCCCCATTCCATTTAGCCTTCTAGATCATTCAAGCTTTGAAAAAACAGGTCAATTTCATATTCAGTTCATCAGCTCACAACTCAATTGGCTCATTTCTGTTCAAAGACTCAGAAAACACAACCTCTGAGTGGTGCTGTATTATAGTTATGATGAGCTGCATTATGACCATCTGCCTCTCTTTCTTTTTTTTTAGAAAGATTACCATAAGTAGCATGCACTCATGCTATACCACACACCTCTGATGCCATTGTACCTGTAAGTTTATATCCAATGTATTCAAGGCCCGCAGACTGATGACGGTGAGATATGTAAAGCCAGGGGGTAGGATTCCCGCATCCTAAGATTTTTCACTTTTTTAAAATATTAACACAGACACAAAATATTGGTTTCTCTTGTTAGTTTTTTACAATTTTTGAAAGCTGCTCAGATACTGTTTTGTTGGGGATTTCATATTTTGTGTTTGTTTTTATTTTTTACCTCTTTTGTATAAGTAGGGGAATTATAGGGAAATATGTACTTTATGGAATAAATTTTAAGAACCAAATGTATTTTAATTTAAATAAATTAATAGATCTTTGATCTTACAGCTGAATCACTGATTATATATTTGCAGAGCCGACTTATTAGACTCTTTTTCAGAGCACCTGGGCAGGAGTTGCCTGCATGTTTCTAAGGTCATCTTATTTTTCTCATTCAATGAATGTGGAGAGCAGGGGTCTTCAAATCGGTTTAAAGAGAGAAAGGGGACAAAAAAGAGAACAACGAAAAAGAGGGTGTAAAGGACTGGAGGGGAGGGGCTCTGAGGAGAAGAGGGTGTTGCTCAGGCTTCTAAGGCTGTCAATCAGCCTGGTAGCCAGCTGTGAGCTTACCTGGTACACCTCCAAGATCCCAGAATTCTTAGTTGACAGTGGAATTTGCATAGCAAACTGACTCATTGAGCCGAACCAGAGGCCTCTGTCTGCAATAGAGACCAAGCCTGTGCGGCAGCTCCTGCTCCCATCTGCAAGCAGTGGGGTCCAGATGCGGGTCCTGCGGTCTGCTTCCTGTTGTAAAAGGCAGGGTTGGGACAAGTAGCCTTCTACTGAGTCTCTCGCCCATCTACCCAGTCGACCCCCTTACCTGAGGGAGCAGGCTCCAGGCTTGCTGTGGCCAGCTAATAGCAAGTAGTAGGCATAGCGCTAATGAAGAGAGGGGACAGCTGGGCAGAGGGCCTAAACCTGCTGAGCGCCACGGCCTCTGATACACTGGCGAGCTGTTGGCTCCAAGCTCCTTGTCCCTGACTCTTACCTGCCTCCCTCTCTCGAGTTCACTCTTGAATTTCAGTCTCCATCCAATCTCACACGGTTCAGTTTTGCTCTGCACACCTGGTAGTTCCATGACTTGGAATCTACCCCACAGTAACTGTTTGGATGAAAGGTACTCAGTCCTGTGTTATGACAGGCCCTATCCTGACGATTCTGTCATGAGGCAGTCCTGACCGCAGTCAAATTCCTCATGATTCTTGCTTTGCTTTTCTTATTTTTTTTCAGAGGTAGTTAAAAGACTTTATTTAGAAGGCTTTGAAGTCAAAAGTAACACTCTTGATAGAATTTTCTTTCATCCTTTAAGTCGGCTCTGCAAATATATAATCAGTGATTCAGCTGTAAAATCAAAGATCTGTTAATTTATTTAAATTAAAATACATTTGGTGCTTAAAATTTATTCCATAAAGTACATATTTCCCTATAAATCCCCTAATTATACAAAAGAGGTAAAAAATAAAAACAAACACAAAATATGAAATCCAAAACAAAACAGAAACTGAGCAGCTTATTAAAAATTGTAAAAAACTAACGAGAGAAACCAATGCTTTGTGTCAGTGTGAATATTAAAAAAAAGTGAAAAATCTTAGAATGGGGGAATCCTACCCCCTGGCTTTCCATATCTCACAGTCATCAGTCTGCGGGGCTTGAATACATTGGATATAAACTTAAAGCTACAATGGCATCAGAGGTGTGTGGTATAGCATGAGTGCATGCTACTCATGGTAAACTTTCTAAAAAAAAGAAAGAGAGGCAGATGGTCATAATGCAGCTCATCATAACTATAATACAGCACACCTCAGAGATTGTGTTTTCTGGGTCTTTGAACTGATATGAGCCAATTGAGTTGTGGGCTAATGAACTGAATGTGAAATTGACCTGTTTTTTAAAAGCTTGAATGATCTGGAAGGCTAAATGGAATGGGGGAAAGTATGCTTTCAATCCTTGGAATAGTGATTTGGTGACCTATCAGGAACCTGTTTCATGACAACAATTTATTTTCAAGACTGTGGATAGTAACACACATTCAATGAAGCAAGTGCTTGGCTGCCAACTTTGAGCCGGCTCTATTACTGCCTACTCAGCCTATCCAGACATTTCCTTGCAAACTGGCATTATTT
Organism: Tenrec ecaudatus; assembly: GCF_050624435.1. Lineage (NCBI taxonomy): Eukaryota > Metazoa > Chordata > Mammalia > Afrosoricida > Tenrecidae > Tenrec > Tenrec ecaudatus. The sequence goes on from NC_134540.1 coordinate 128,158,998, forward strand.
TTGTTAGCCAAATAAGTTTCTCATGGCTTATTTTTTCATTTTCCATAAACCACATTATTTAATAACAAATTTGTTTTTGAGCTCCACAAATGAAAAGGTGGTTATAAAGTATAAACACCATGGTTATTGAGTAAAATGGACTGCAGGACACAGGGTACTGGGAACTTCAGAAGCCTAGGGATTTGAGTGGAAACAATGATTGAGGCACACTGAGACACCGCGTGATGTGGAATAGCCCTCATGCAGACCTAGGAAGTGTGATACTAGGCAGTGAGCCCTCCTACTCAGTCACAATCACCGACTCCTCAGAACTGTTTTGGAGTCAGGGGAGACTGCATATAAAGTCCCCAGAAAGGATCAGTGACCAGGCTGGAGTCTGAAGGCATCAAAATATTAAAGATACTTGCTTCTGTTTGCATCACTTTTATCCCTATCATTCTTCTCATGCTGCCAAAACTCAGTCCCAGGCAGATGGCCACTACAGTAACCACACTTTTCTGTCTGACTTCTACGTTCGGACACATAGACTATCTGAATAAACAATTTGATTCTGTGTCCCTATCCCTCTCATAGTCAAAGCTTCAGCCAGCACCAGACCTTAAACCTGCATACTAAAAGTTTGTCAAAAGATTAGAAAGAGCAGTCAATAACCTGGAAACCTAGCCTGCAGAAGAGAAGACACAGAATCAAAAGCTACAACTGAAAAAAAAAAAAAACTCCAGGTGGGTGTCATTCAGACAACCGATTCCAATGAAACACTTGAGCTTCTCAGAGTGTAAAATTGCTGTTACTTCCATGCTATTGTATTCAATCAGTTTCACATATCTCACCTCCAAATGTAACTCCAGCAGATTCAAGTATATTAAGGAAGAGGCAATTATTCTGCTGTTTCCCCTGCAACGAGTATGGAGCCTCAAACAGTTTTACTATTCTCAGCTCATGCCTTAGATTTTCAACTACTTGAATATGAATGAAATCATAAAATGTCGTGTTAAACAGGCTGCCTTTTGAGTTGCCTCACACAGATCTATGTTTTTCATAAATCTAGAGTGCCTCAATATGGATTTTTTTGGGGGTCAAAGAGCATTATCATTTCCCATCATCAGTTGTTGATGGGAAATTTTACATCCTGCAGGTTCCCATATACAATAATTACATTAAACAATGGAGCTCTTTGTATCTTCCTGTTTTTCACAACAGGTTATGCTCAATGATATTGTAAGTTTATCATGCCAAATGTCCAAGATGCACAGGTGGTGTTAATTGAAGGGCGGAATGATTCAGGCATTGGTCACTTTAGCTTTGCAAGTTCTCCAGCATCTTGATTTTGAAATTCAGTATAGTGAGATGATGCCTTAGCCAGTTAAACGCTACTGCTTCCAAGCCTCACGTACACTCAGAAATATCTGAGCAGGAGCCACATTATCTAGTGAAACAGCTTTGGGTGCTCCACAGTTATATGCAGATGCCCACCAAATATGAGATTATTTTGCTTTCTCTGACTTTTACTAGCAGTCAGCCTCATTCCATCTCTTTTGTAGATGGTTGAAGACTGTGTGGATTCGGGGGCCTAAAGGATTATTGTGGGCTTATGAGATTAAAAATATCTTCTAGGGAAGTTTTCTTGATGTGCATTTAATATTTAATTACAACTCTCTTTTATACACGTGTGTCTGTAGGTTTCAACATCTAAAGTGCACAGATTAACACATTCCCATAGCGGAGTGAACCTCCCTTCCAACATGTCTATAGGTATTTTCTCCTTCCTATGGGCATCTGGACAGTAATTCATCTTGGGAACATCTGTTAAACCAGGACAATGGTGCTTCACCAGCTTTCTGTGATGAGGGGCCAGGCCATTGGTTACCTTTATAAAAGTCTCCTGACACGTCCTAGTGAGGTCAGTTTCTGGGATCAGAGAGGCCTCCTCTTCCTCGGTTGGTCTTGTTGGTAGATGCTATCTAGTTGGTCTGCTTCAAAGCAACCCCAATGTACAGGACAAGGAATGGCTTGCCAGTCCTGGGCCACCCTTATATCTTTCTGATGTTTGAACCCATCTTTGCAGCCTCCATGGCCATGCATCGTGCAAACGGCCTGGCTCTTTGTCACTGGCCCTCCCCTTTAATCTGACCAGAATGGTTCGTCATCTGGACTTCTCTCTGACAAAGTTCTGCCTTGGTTTACTAGTCCTCCACTACCTGACAGTGTTTCCAGGATTAGCATAAGATTTTCATTTGTGTTTCGTCATCCTCAGTGTTTCGTTAGTCTAGAAACCCTGCTGCGTGCTTTGCCCTTTACATGCCATTGCTGACATTGGAAATAGCTGGGACCTGCACTCTGACTTTCCTTTCTGTACCTAGCTACAAATGGACATATTTTAAACAGTTCACAGTTTATCACCGGCCCATGTACCACCCTTGGAGCAGCATTGGGGTAGAAAATAAATCACGAGTAGTCCTGCTCAAGGAGATGGAGCCCTCGTTTCTGAGTGGTTACAAACACCAGCAGCTCCAGGCGCACAAAAGGTGCTTTTAATTCCAGTAAAGAGTTAACAACCTCAGAAAACCAGATGGGCAGTTCTTTCCACCTACAGGCGTTCAAACATCAGAAAGATATAAGGGTGGCCCAGGACTAGCCAGCCATTCCTTGTCCTGTACATTGGGGTTGCTTTGAAGCAGACCAACTGGATAGTATCTACCAACAAGACCAACCGAGGAAGAGGAAGCCTCTATGATCCCAGAAACTGACATCACTAGGACGTGTCAGGAGACTTTTATAAAGGTAACCAATGGCCTGGTCCATCATCACAGAAAGCTGGTGAAGCACCATTGTCCTGGCTTAACAGACGTTCCCCAGATGAATACTGTCCAGATGCCCATAGGTAGGAGAAGTACCTATAGACATGACGGAATGGAAGTTCACTCCGCTATGGGAATGTATTAATCTGTGCACTTTAGATGTTGAAACCTACTGACACAAGTGTATAAAAGAGAGTTGTAATTAAATATTAAATGCACATCAAGAAAACTTCCCTACAAGATCTTTTTAATCTCATAAGCCCACCATTAACCCATAGTCCCCCCAGAATGCACACAGTCTTCAACCATCTACAAAAGAGATGGAATGAGGCAGACTGCTAGTAAAAGCAAGTCAGAGAAAGCAAAATAATCTCATATTTGGTGGGCATCTGCATATAACTGTGGAGCACCCAAAGCTGTTTCACGTAGATAATGTGGCTTCTGCTCAGATATTTCTGAGTGTACGTGAGGTTTCGAAGCAGTAGCGTTTAAGTGGCTAAGGCATCATCTCACTATACTGAATTTCAAAATCAAGATGCTGGAGAACTTGCAAAGTTAAGTGACCAATGCCTGAATCATTCACATTCAGTTCATCAGCCCACAACTCAATTGGCTCATATCAGTTCAAAGACTCAGAAAACACAATCTCTGAGTTGTGCTGTATTATAGTTATGATGAGCTGCATTATGACCATCTGCCTCTCTTTCGTTTTTTTAGAAAGTTTACCATGAGTAGCATGCACTCATGCTATACCACACACCTCTGATTCCAATGTAGCTGTAAGTTTATATCCAATGTATTCAAGACCCACAGACTGATGACGGTGAGATATGTAAAGCCAGGGGGTAGGATTCCCCCATCCTAAGATTTTTCACTTTTTTTTTTTTTGAAATCTTTTTTTTTTTTTTTTGGGTCCTAGTTCACTTTATTTTTTTTTGTATTTATAAGTATGCATTTATTTATATAAAGTACATTTTCTGCAACAATAATTTTCTTTGTTTTCTTTGTTTTCACTTTTTTAAAATATTAACACAGACACAAAACATTGGTTTCTCTTGTTAGTTTTTTACAATTTTTAAAAAGCTGCTCAGTTACTGTTTTGTTGGGGATTTCATATATTGTGTTTGTTTTTATTTTTTATATCTTTTGTACAAGTAGGAAATTTATAGGGAAATATGTACTTTATGGAATAAATTTTAAGAACCAAATGTATTTTAATTTAAATAAATTAACAGATCTTTGATCTTAAAGCTGTATCACTGATTATATATTTGCAGAGCCGACGTATTAGATTCTCCTTCAGAGCAACTGGGCAGGTGTGTGCTTGCGTGTTTTTAAAGTCATCTTATTTTTCTCATTCAAGGAATGTGGAGAGCCGGGGTCTTCAAATCGGTTTAAAGAGAGGAAGGGGATAAAAAAGAGAACAAAGAAAAAGTGGGTGAAAAAGGATTGGAGGGGAGGGGCTCTGGGGAGAAAAGGGTGTTGCTCAGGCTTCTAAGGCTGTCAATCAGCCTGGTATCTAGCTGTGAGCTTACCTGGTGCAACTCCAAGATCCCAGAATCCCGAGTTGACAGTGGAATTTGCATAGCAAACTGGCTCATTGAGCCGAGCCAGAAGCCTCTGTCTGCAGCAGAGACCAAGCCCTGTGAAGCAGCTCCTGCTCCCAACTGCAAGCAGTGGGGTCCAGATGTGGGTCCTGCGGTCTGCTTCCTGTTGTAAAAGGCAGGGTTTGGACAAGTAGCCTTCTACTGAGTCTCTCGCCCATCTACCCAGTCGACCCCCTTATCTGGGGGAGCAGGCTCCAGGCTTGCTGTGGCCAGCTAATAGCAAGTAGTAGGCATAGCGCTAATGAAGAGAGGGGACAGCTGGGCAGAGGGGCTAAACCTGCTGAGCGCCACGGCCCCTGAGACACTGGCGAGCTGTGGCTCCCAGGTCCTTGTCCCTGACTCTTACCTGCCTCCCTCTCTCGAGTTCACTCTTGAATTTCAGTCTCCATCCAATCTCACCAAGCCTTGCTGCCTGACTGGAGAGGTAGCCTGGAGCCTGTTAGAATGGCACTGCTCAGGCTCTTTGGGCTAAAGAGTCTGATGTGTGCGAGCAGCTCCATGAAATTCCCTCCCTCAGGCAGTTTTCTGCTCCTCCATCCCACTTATTCTCCCTGCAGACCTGGCCCTGGGCCCTGACCTTCCACTTGCTTCCTCATCCAACATGTGGAGGGCTAGCTCTTGCCAAGTAGACACATGGGTGCAGACATGAGAGATCCCACTCTCTCTTGGAAACCTGGTCTGTAAACAAGGGCACAGCTGAGGCCTGTTCTTACCCAAATCATGTGCATCCTTCTCTCTGCCCTCTGTCCTAGCGTAGGGACAAGAGCTCTGGGAAGACCCGCCACCCCATCGCTATGGGGCATGTCCTGACGGTGCTGGTGCACAGAGCACTGGGCATGCAGGGCTCCCTACAGGCCCTTGCACCGTGTGGGGTTACAGAATGGGAGAAAGGCAGAAGAGTGCTGTCAGGAGCCAGCTGCACTCTGGCAACGTGGGGTCCTCTGGGCTGGGCCACTGAGGTGGGGTGCTAAGTCTGTGCTCCCCTCTCCCTCTCCCTCTCCCCAGGTGTATGGTTGTGCTCTTCAACCCCTGGAAACACAAGCAGCACCACATCCTCAACAGCTCCAGGTAAATGGGCTCTGGGGCTTTGGGAAGTGCCACCTTTCCCCAGGGACGGCCAGAGGGGTGCCACCTGCTTCTCTGTGGCATTGGGCCCTGTTGGGCCCCAGCCCTGCGAGGGAAGCAGCACAGGGACGGCGGGTTTGCTCCCCTTGTTTTGAGAGGGGACTGTGAGAGGCCAGACCTGGGCCAGGCTGCCAGTGCCCGTCTTGAGCCTGCCCCCATTCCTTTCAGGAAAACCATCACTGCCCTTGCCTTCTCTCTAGATGGCAAGTACCTGGTCACTGGTGAGGCGAGTGAGGAAGGAAGCTCAGGCACTGCAGAGGGGGTGGCCTGGCCTTAGCAGAGAGTGACAGCCTGCGGCCCACATAGGACTGGTGCCAATTTTGATTTTCTGTACTGGTGTCCACTTTGGGTGTTTGGTCTGCCCTAGAGCAGTTTTCTTAGGCTGTAGCCTGCTTCAGAAGTGCCATGGTCACCCCTTAGTACAGACTGCTGGCTCTGGGCTTCAGCAGGTCTGGGGTGGCTCTCTTCAGTTTGCTATGCTAACAAGTAGTTCCTGGTGAGTCTGAAGCTGCCAATTTGGGAACCACATTTTGGAAAACACCTCCTTAAAACATTCCTTATCCCTGGAGTCCCCCTGCTGGTCACAGTGTGGAATGGGACTGCCCTCCCACAGACTTGCCCTGTGAGGCTGTGAGAGCAAATCGCAGGAGTAGTGGTTCTTGCCCATCCAAATCACGCCAGGAGCCCGTCCCTGAGAGTCCCTGTTCCCCAACACTGATCACATTCCCTCCAGGTTGTCCTTGATTCATGTGCAGGCGCATTAGGTTAGGTGTCCTTCATTTATGTGCAGGCTCTTGTTCATTGGCTGGGAGGGCCAGGCCTCCGTGGATGGGGAGGGAGCTGGCTGCCTCTGGCCTTTACTTCGGGGTCTTCGGTCCCTGCAGAGTGGACACATGCCTGCTGTGCGGGTATGGGACGTGTCGGAGCGCAGCCAGGTGGCGGAGCTTCAGGAGCATAAGTATGGCGTGGCATGTGTGGCCTTCTCACCCAGCGCCAAGTACATTGTCTTAGTGGGCTACCAGCATGACATGATCGTCAATGTCTGGGCCTGGAAGGTGAGTGGTCTGCTGGCCTCAGGACAGGCGGGGCCGGGAGGGGAGCCAAGAAACTGTTGACCGGTGGCATTCACTTCCGCCTGTTGGCCTCAGTCCCTTTCTAGAGTACTCTGAGCAGAAAGGAGCAACTGGGTATCTAGGATGCTGAAGAAGGGGCAGAAGGAGAGGTCAAGATCACAGCTTGTCTAACCTCCTTCAGTGTGTAAGTTTCTTTTCCCTCAGTTCCTAGAAGCAGAGCCTTGATTTCCCTTGACTTTCTCTCCAGAAAAACATTGTAGTGGCTTCCAACAATGTGTCCAGACGGGTGACAGCAGTATCCTTCTCTGAGGACTGCAGCTACTTTGTCATTGCAGGCAACCGGCACATCAAATTCTGGTACCTCAATGACAGAAAGACCTCAAAGGTGAGGCAGCAAGTAGCCACTAGGGTGGGGTCTACCCATATCTGTTCCACCTGCGCCCCCTTCTGCATTCTCAAAACCCCTTGGAAGTCTCAGCTGGGCCAGGTGCTATGTCAATCTGCAAGGGAAGCCTTCTCCCTCTCTCCCCAGGGCCTGCTTTCCAGGGGGTAGCCTGCAGGGTGGGTGGGTAGCACCTGCGGTGGGTCTCCACAGGTGAATGCCACTGTGCCCCTGCTGGGCCGCTCCGGACTGCTGGGGAACCTGAGGAACAACCTGTTCACTGATGTAGCCTGTGGCCGTGGGAAGAAGACTGACAGCACCTTCTGTATCACATCCTCAGGGCAGCTGTGCGAGTTCAGTGACCGGAGACTGTTGGACAAGTGGGTGGAGCTGAGGGTAAGTGAATGCTTTGTCGGCACACTCCCGTCTGTCACCTCCGGGCTCTGGGGCACCTGAGTCTGCATGCACGCTGGGGGAGGCCCCAGGCGGAGGAAGGTGTTTGGGAACCTCTCTGCTCGCTCGCGCTCTCTGTCTCTGCCTCTTCCTCTGCTTTCCTCTTCTGCTCAGCACACAGACAGCATCACAGTAAATGTGCTAGCCCTGTCCGCTGCCTCTGCTGCCTTTCTCTTGGCCGGCCTTTTCTGGGTGTGTCTTTGACCAAACTTCAGGTGCCTTATAAGGCTTGCTGACTCCTTCCCCATAATTGCATGGGGCTGTGGGCCCTCTGGCCAGCTGCTGTTAGAGGGAGGGGCATTGAGGGGCTCCGGCCTGGGAAGCTGGCCTGTCTTGCGCTTGTCCTTGCCTCTTGGCTCATGGCTGTTGAGGTGTCAAGTGAAGAAGTGGGCAGACGCCCTTGATGACTGGCGCTTCTGTGCTCACAGACCACAGTGGCCCACTGCATCTCGGTGAGCCAGGACTACATCTTCTGCGGTTGTGCTGACTGCACCGTGTGCCTTTTCAACCCCTCCAACCTGCACTTCCTCAGCACGCTGCCCCGGCCCCATGCCCTGGGGACAGACATTGCCAGCATCACAGAGGCCAGGTGAGCGGTGTGGGTGGGCTTCTGAGTCCTGTCAGAGCCCCACTCTGTCCCAGGCCGTCCCTGGCAGGCTGCAAGGAGAGGAGGGCACACATAGACCTCTGGGAAGACCCTTGCAGTCAAGTACAGGTGGGTCTTTTAGCATTTTTGCTCACTGTGGGCAACCGTGGTAATCTGAGTCTGCAGTGTGGTAATGCATTGTCCTGTAAAGACCACAGCTAGGACAGACGGGCAGTTCCTTAGGGTTTCTGAGAGAGACTGGAAACCTGACGGAGCAGGCCTTTCTCCCTCAGGGTGGTCCTGGGTAACAGCTGCGGTAGGAGGGTCTTATTGTAGCCTCGGGCCTTGGGTTGGGTGATTGCAGGAAGTGAAGTTTTGCTCTGGTTTCAGTGCTGTCAGGAAGCGGGGCAGTTCTGCAGTTGGGTATATTAATTTCTCTTTCAGGGCAGGAGGGGGCTAAATCTGCAATTGGTAGGAAATGATATATGTCCATGATTGTGGTTTGCACAGTGCCCTTCCTTGTCCTCTGACGTGAGTCTAGAAGGGCCTGACATCTGCTTGGCTGCATCACGGCCACACACTGTCCCCGCCTAACGTCGGGGGCTATGAAATAGTTTGTGTTCTTTTGGAGAGCCCCATGGCAAGGAATGCCAGGCCAGCCGCTGCGTTCCTTCTCCAGTGACTGCTGGCCAACCTGCTGCTCCTCCCTTTAGTGCGCCATTTCATTAGCGCTCACTCACCAGTTTGCCCTGTCAGCCTTGGACACCCCGTCCCCCTCTTTTCTCAGTCGCCTTTTCGCTGGAGTGACCAATGCGAAGTATCGGGACACCATCGCCTTGACCTTTGATCCTGCAAATCAGTGGCTGTCTTGTGTGTACAATGACCATAGTACTTATGTCTGGGATGTGAAGGACTCAAAGAAAGTGGGTAAGGTGTATTCAGCTCTGTATCATTCCTCCTGCGTCTGGAGTATAGAGGTACGTGGGCCAGGTCTGCTGAGACTGACCGTGTTTCCTGGGCTACCATTAGGAACTGGGGTTCCTCAAGTGTGGAATTTGTTTCCTCCAGCACCCTTGCTCCCCCAGCAGTGCCCCTGGGTCCCTTCGTATCTGTTAATTGGCTCTGAGGATAGGAGGGGATTTTAGTGCTGACTCATCTCAGACGTTTTTCAGTATGCCCCTGTGCAGTCTTAGCTTGGCCTCTTTGGACATGTTCCTGAACTTGACCAAACCTTAGTTTCTGCAATTGTGAAATGACATACCTGATGCATTTGATTTTTACGAAAAGGAGACAATGTAAGTGGAGATTTAGAATGCCTAGTACTTACTAGGTGCTTGGTTAATGTATATTACTTTACTTGTTAAAGAGAAGAGCTAATCATTATGACTTGCTTGCTATGGGATAAGCCTGGGGCTAAGTCTTGACCAGCCTTTTCTCAACTCTCATTCCGTCCCATGTCTGTGGACCGCTTAGGTCTGACCCGGGTCCCTCTGGTCCTTGTGCTCCTCCAGGTCTACCCTGAGGTGAAGGACAGTCAACAGGCCTGCCTGCCCCTGAGCTCCTTTATCACCTGCTCTTCTGACAGCAATATCCGCCTGTGGAATACAGAGAGCTCTGGGGTGCATGGCTCCACCCTGCACCGAAACATCCTCAGCCACATGAGCCTGGTGCCCCCACACCACAGTCTCAGGATCTGGGTCTCCAGACCAGACTGTTCCAGATGTTGTTTGGCCAAACTCTGACAAGGATGTCCTCTTGGCCCGCATTTCTCTCCCTGACAGGTGTCCTGTGTCAGGCCTTCCTCACCCACCTCTTCTCCTGACCTGTTTCACTAGTACCTCATTAAGATCATCTATATGCATGGGAACATACTGGCCCTTCTAGACACCGATCTGCCTGGGGGAGACAAAGCCGATGAGTCCCTGATGGACCCCCATATGGGCATCCGCTCTATGTGAATCAGCCCCAATGGGCAGCATCTAGCATCAGGGCACGCTCGGGTAAGGCCATTTCTTGTGTGCAACCCGTTGCCTCCAGGGGGCAGGATGGGGAACTTTAGGCCCCCAAGGACAGAGGTTCAGGAGGGTTTAGCTGAAAAGGGGTGGGGACAAAATTTATTATCTTCAAGGGAAAGATACTAACTTGACAATGAAGAAACGGCAAAACCCACCCTTAGCCAAGTCATTAAGGTTAACATCCCGTGGCAGCAGCATGAATCTGGTGAGAGGGTACACTGAGAGACTTCAAAATGTTCCCAGAAAATGTTATGACTCTTAAGAACTCCCAATAAAATGTTGAACAGCAACAACAAACGTTGATGGAAAGTTTCTTTTAGTTCTGTTTTTTCTATGCAGCCTCCTCCTAGCATTGTGTCTGGTATTCTTGACCCAAATGTATAAGGAACTTAGGATAGTCATGAGGAAACATCAGGCAACCTTCATTTGAGGTACACCTGCCATAGTAACTTATCACACTCTCCCAGGTGTCAGGTAGGAAAGACAAGCAAAGACTGAAAGCCGATCTAGACTGGGACAGATGACACCCATGTGCCGTGGGGGCTCCTAGGATCCTGGAGCAGAAGAAGGACATTCATGGGATAAACAAACAAACTCATTGGCATTGGGTTGATTCCAACTCAGAGCAACCCCCGCTGGTGACATTTAAATAAAGTCTAATAATGTTGTACCAGTGTGACCTCCGTGGTCCTTATCACTGTGTACTGTAGTGCATAAAACATTAATACGAAGGGAGACCAGGTGAGAGAGTTGAATGTGACATATCTTGACTCATTTTTCTAAGTCTAAAGGTTCAACCCAAAAGGTAAAGTAAA